>NC_039485.1:9549410-9860041 GCF_003590095.1 Trichoplusia ni
GATTTGAAATTTGAGAAATATTCAACCCATTTTGATGTAAAGCGACAATATTTGCCCTGGCATCAATCGTAATATTTGCTTGCATTTTGAATAAAGATAATAAAAATACACTAATCGCAATGATACAAACGCTCCGAACAAAGTTCACCAACAAACAACGTCGTAACTAATTTATTAAATTAAAATCTAGTAGTTAGTTAATTATTTTTTTTACATTTACCCTCATCTTCATTCTTTTTTGTAAATAAGTTCGCGACACATTTCATCGCATATAACTAACTATAGAATTAGTGTAGCCATTCTTAATTCATGATTAAAACACAAAAAGTGTATACTGCAGTGGGGTTCGATTGCAGGTCTCAATGAGCGTTTCAGTTAGACCAATGCGTTATCCGCTAAGCCAAACAGACACTTATCTACATTATTGAAATTAAATAACAATATCTCAATACGTCCGTCATCGCATAACTGGTTTGTCACCAAGGCAAATTATTATATCGCACTCTTTCTGACTAGATAATGATGAAAGAGTGCGAGACCGCGTATGTGTGCAAAATGTTTGTTATAGAAAAAGGTCGTAAGTGCAACTTGTTTTAATGCGATAGTTTTGTGAAACTGCTACTGCACTTATGACCGCTACCGTACAAAGATTGGAATAGTGCATGCGTAATTACTAGCTGATTCGATAGTAAGGCAAGCCGGTAAATATTAATTTCCATTTTAACGCGAAGGCTAACTTTCGAAGCTGGAGTTTAAATACCATTACTGACCTAACGTACTTGTTTTAAATGAGGCAGGTTGGGGAGGGTCAGAACGCTATTTAGTAAATATTAGCATTTAAAACAGATAAAATATATCTTTGATTTTAGAAGTGTGTTGATACTTTTAAATATATAATCTCGTTTTATAGTTTCGTATCACACTAGTCCCAAGCGACCTTGCTTGATAATACGTAACAGTGACACCGATTTGCAGGGCAATCCTCTCCTCAGATTTGATTATGCAAACGTTTGAGCTGATAAAATGTTACTCTAAAACGACCCACTTCGTTTTATTGATAAATTGCTACTTGCCTACTTATAGTATACATATTTAGTCAACCTTATTCTGCAAATTCCATCAGAATTCCAGAAATGATTTTTTTTTCTGCATACATGGAAAAAGTTGCCTTATCACAGACTAACAGTTTACAAAAAAAAGAAAGACCATCAGTTAATACGATAGACAATAGTCAGCTTTAAAATACAATGTTCTTTGATTTAAACGAACGAGTACCATCTTAGACCCGTTACCTACAAAATGGGGGCGTGACTTTGCGGGCCGTGCCAAAGATTTGTTTCTTATTTGCCAAGTATTCGCCGCGGTGTTTGCCTAACAGAGCCCGTGAAACGTTCCAAGTGTACCACTTTGGAAGCAATGTTATCACTAAATAATAATATTCATTTAGTTGTTTATTTTATGGTTTTCAGGAAATAGAAAGACAGCAATTAGAAATGCTGATATTCTCCAAATTCTCCTCTTAATATTGCAATCAAGAAAAGTCCAGATATTTCACAGAGAACTTTCTCGCACTAAGATAATTTTCGCAGCTTTAATTTGATACTTCCAAGTGATTCGAATCGTATTCGATACTTCGATTGTATTCGAATCGTTCGCAAACATTTATAAAGAAGTATCAAAATTAAATGCTGAGAATGTTTTCATTCAAAGATGTTCGAGATTTTCAACTATTATTGTTTGCGTAAAACTGCCTTCTTTATTATCCATCACTCAATATTTTTTTATTATTAAGTTGCTGGAAATATTCTTATCAGTCTTGATTGAATTTCAACAAAGGATCTTGGGGAATAGATAAATAGGTATATGACACAGCGCAAACCATTAAAATCCTGGGGTTAAAAAACATATATATAACAATGATTAAGTATGTTTTTCTTGTCTAAGGACTAAATATACAAACGTGACGCATTTACCTAACCAGTTACCGGACACGGAAAATACTTACTATGGAAATATTAACTCGTCGAAACATTAACGTTGAACTTAAACACGGCTGTAAAAAGCGGTTATGTAGTATGAGGATCAGGTCGTCATAATTATGTTGAGTGGGCTCCGTAGGCCATGTCAGCATAATGATAGAAATCTGAAATGTAAAAGCTAAGTGAAAATTATTTATTGTATTATGTCCATGTTGTCCTACTAAATGTTAAAAGCGTACATTCACACTCATGGAAATTTACGCTCAGAAGATTGTCATTGCTCATTTCTCGTTACAACCGCAACAATTACTATAAAGACTGTAAGGTCCAGATAAGATGTAATTTATACGGCTTCATCAATATCCTGCAGCTCCAATTAAAATATTCCTTGGGAAAAACTGAAGAAACCTTTAAACTTGGACAAAGTTAATATGCTTTTAATGAACGCTTATTTACCGTTTGGAAAAGTACGTGAAGCTAATTGTCATTTGTACTGCTATGGAATTGAGATTGACAGCCCTGAGCACGCGGTGATGTTCAACTGTTTCAATCAACCGTGGGCTAACATTGACCCGGCCCGCAAATAGATCTAACGAGTAATTAAACATGCGCGCGAGTTAATCTTGTATTAAGGCCAATTTTAATTTTTTGCCCCTCTACGGTCAAGCTAAGGGGGTAATGGTTTTATTTTGAGTTCATTTCATGCTGCGTCCAACTGTAAAAGGAAATCTACATTTCGTATGATATAAAGAGATAAAAGTACAAACAGTATGATTGTTGAGACTTACAAGATTCTGATTCGTATCGCATAATCCTAAAGCATTTTCGGATACGACAGGACAGTTACCTAAACCAGTGTGCGATACAGCCGTTGAACTCTATGTACCTCATTATTGTGTACTGTTATAGTAAAAGTATAAAACGAACATGGACGTAACTGTTGTATGCGAAAACGAACTTTCGTGTTGATATTTTTTTATTTGATCAAATACTGGTTTGTTTTACAGCATTGGTATTTAGCTATTTTTCAGACAGGCCTTGTTTCTTCTGCCTTCCTTACTTTGTGCCATACCACCTTATACCTAAACCTTACACATTAAAATTGCAAGTATGTTTCAACTGTTGTCAGTCTAATAGCATTTTTGATAGTATCTCATACATTGTGTAACAATTAAGGTCGTTTTTTGCTGAAAGTCTAAAAGTAAATGATTATTTTTACACTCAGCACGTATATGAGCGACAAAATTGAATAGGCCTAGATGTAATAAAAGTTAAAGTGCATTGATAACATATCCTCTGCGGCTTAAATAACTGCACTGCCGTCCACTTCCTCACTATGCAGGAGAGAAAATCTCCTAGTTTATCTTTAACTACACATTTATCGCTGTTAGACGCTAGTCACCACATTAACAGTGTGACATACCCCTAACATAAAATGTTTTACGACTGCTTTGATCATGGTCTAGCATTTATTTTGTCACTTAATAACGGTTATATTTACACTTAATAAAATTTGAGAATTTAATTTAATTTATTCTGGAACATGCACGTTTGTTATTGTGCTATCAAAGCCCTTTTCGCTAGTTAACAAAATCAAATACTGTGAACATATTATCTAGACGTAAAATATCATAACGAGATGTTTCTTAATAATAAAAAACATTGCTTTCTTTTTTCTTTTTACTAAAAACTTACGGTTCAGAAATCAATACTCAATAATGAATCTACTGCTACATACAAAGACTGACATTATTTCTGACGACCTCATGAAGGGTCACGTGTATTACTTGCAATCGTTGCATATCATATATCACAACATGTATGATTGCGAAAGAAGCCACAGTAATAAGTAAAATAACGTAACGTGCTATATATTCTATGTTACGTATGTAATAACTAAGAACCGCAAATCAAACTTAGACCGCAAAATACCTATATTTACCAATTCATCACCACCCACACGTCAACACAAACCAATCTTCACATCACCCACCATACACGGCTTCGTACACAAAAACTATTGAGTTTAAACCAAACAGAGTACATTGACATGCGAACTTATAAACCATCACTAGCGTATAAGACCGCCTTAATGCGGCCTGTCTTATGTCAAGATACATCATGTAGAACATTGAATAACGTCGTATGTCTGTAGGCTGTATCGCGCATAAGAAACGTTGTCTGTTACCGTTATCGTCTGTCAGTAGGTTTTATATCTGATGGACGGTGCCAGCGGAATAACGGTGCCCCATGCATATAATGCTAAGCTCACTTGCCTAAGGGTGAGGTTAGGATGTGGTCAACTACAATTTACAGCGGGAAACGTAGAAACGGAAACGGTTTCAATCAACGCAAATTGTATCCTAATTAGTATCGTATTGTAAATTACTATCCCCGTCGTTGTAAAGTCAGAAGTTGTATTATAATATTCTTACAGTCGTTCAAATCAATATTAAGAACACCTCTTATAAAAAAAGTTTCGAAAGACTTATTTTAACGAACATAAAGTCACTTGAACTGAAACCAAATGTTTACATTACAAATACAACAAAAAAAATGAATAGGTTTTTACGTCGTACGATTTTATAAGTACATGACATTTGATCGATAGAAATAGTCGAATTTTAAAAAGGTGTATAGCTATGTATTTTCTGCCATGCCATGTCCTATCAGAACCTCGATATTGAAAATATAACTCCAGTAATCCTATACGATCAAACATCGTACTTTCATTTTCACGTCTTTGGAGAATCATAAATTCATTTTACGTCCTAATCAAAATATACTGAGTATGTAATAATTGTGGAGTTTAAGAGGCTATCTCAGAATATACTGGACCGAATAATTTAGGTAATAGACTGCAACGTTATTATCTGAGTCTCGTAGGTTATATATTGATCCTAGAAACCTCCCATAGAAACAGGGATTGCTCATCTACCCACTGCAGAAATGGGAAATAATTTAAAAACGGACAACAAGACATCTTTATTAGACCACATGATATTTCAGCTTGTAAATATTCGATTACGTGTTGACATAAATAACTTTGCAGAGTGAAAACTAGCTACTAAACCTATCAGAAACTCAACAACTATGCTTATCTAAAGAGATCTGATACTCGGTTGTAAATCTCTTGAGAGTTTATTCTGCTTTTTGCACGTATTTATGAGACGTTATATGTAATTTTAGAGAGTGAATTTAAAATAGGTTTTCTTTCCTAAACGAATATGATTGCCAATCTAGGCTATAAGTTTGAAAATACCTTTTAAATATAAAGTTGAAAGTACTAAATTTATAATCTCTTACTAAGCTCATAGGCACTTGAAATTTCTAAAGACAAAAGTCTGCGTCTCATCTCGCCTCTTGATCATGATTTTCCAAAACGTCGAATGTTACGAATTACGAGTTTTTCACGCTCCAGATAGCGTATTTAAAAGCATGCCTCGGACACAATGATAGAATTGTAACAGCCACCGTTTATACCTAATGGTTAAATACTTACCAAGTACCTGTAATCGCTTACATAACATTCACTCTTACACAGTGACCAACTGCAATTGTTACAATATTATAATAAAGAACAATAACTAAAAGTAATCACATATCTATATAGGACAACGTGCGCGTATTGCGCAGCACTTGTTTTCCATATAAAATTATTTGCATGTCAATTGGTAAGGCCTGTTTTATAATGTGTTCAAAATGTACATTCATAACAACTACATTAAAAAGATTTCACACTTCAGAGGTTATGCATGCACAAATAGTTTGCACAACTTATATAACTGCGTTATAAATATTTACTCAAGTTCTTAAAAATAATATTTTAAAGATAAATTTACCAACAGATCAAATATAATCTTCGAAAAGAAAAGCTAATAAAACGACTTGAGTCATTGAATATTATTACATCTTTCTTACGATACCCTTTAAAATGAGCTTTAAACAGCCTGTCAACAAAATAGTTGTCAGCGTAAATTAATGGCACTCGTAAAGGCTGTGCATAATAGAGATCACACCGCAGTGTCGTGCAGTGCGCTGGCGCATGGAACACAACGTGATTTATGCATTTCTAATCGCGCATGTGCCATGCCGCTCGCCCAGTTATACAACCAAGTATGCCTCAGTCAATAATAGTAACGTTGCTAAGCAATACATACGGAAAACTTTGTAAAACTACATAAATATTTGTAAACCTTGTGTTGCAATACAGAGGTTCAATGTCACTCGGCCGATATGTGTGAGAATTTGTAATGTTACACCTATCTGCCAGACGTGCTGTTATATTCAAGGTCTCGTTTGTCTTTATGTGCTGTTTCTCTAGTTTTTTTGTTTGATATGCTGCTACCAGCCTTTATTTGTTTTTTTTGTAGATTAATTAGCTAACAAGCAATA
This sequence comes from Trichoplusia ni, assembly GCF_003590095.1. NCBI lineage: Eukaryota > Metazoa > Arthropoda > Insecta > Lepidoptera > Noctuidae > Trichoplusia > Trichoplusia ni. Next base: position 9,555,785 of record NC_039485.1, read on the forward strand.
AAAACTGATATTAAGTCTTTAATAATAACTGTATTGTAGACTTCCAATTTGAGTGAACTGTGACTGTTCTTTGAGAATTATCATTATTTAAACCCGAGGCTTGCTTGAGCAAGATAATGACGTATGTAAAATTGATATCGTTTGAAAATTGAAAAATAAGATCTATATCTAAATGAAAAGGAAAACTCAGTATGCATTACTTGTCGTCTGGCAAAAGGCCCGCACGTATCCTACGTTTGTTCTGTGATTCAAATCGATTGGTTTTTCACATTTTTCTTGTGTGCTACTAAATTCTAAGTTTCAAGTCGTACGACTATTAACAAAAAAGAAACATGAGGAACAATTAAACAATTAGTCACTAGTTTTACTGGGCTTAATTTAACATTTCATCTATTTCTGTTTCAGGTAAGGCAATGTCTTCTAAACGGGTGACATCTTTTCCCAGAAGAAGGTAGGTATCTACGTCAGTGTTGGTGATCAATCAAAAGACGTCCATCTGATGCTCCAGCCCTGAGAAAAGTCAACTAGGCCGACGTACTATTTTCTTTTGAAGATGTCAGCATATTGTTTCATGTCAAACTTGTCGACATCATTGTGTGAAAGCTGGTTTTTAAGCAAATGAACCTGCCCTCTGAGCGTAGAACAAACAAACACGGTCATCCACCCCGGCATTGGTTACTTAATGTCCAACGATTAGTCACACGGCTCAAAGCAAATATTTGTTAGTGCTCGACGCATGGCGCGATCGTATGATTTGGCTGAAAACCGCAAACTTATTTACCTATTTCACACTTCAATTTTACATTAGTCATGTATCGTTCTTACGTCATTGTATCATCTTGTCCCACAAGGATCTCAGACTTGAATGAGGTGTCAAGTTTACATATGACGTAATGAAGCATCATTGTTAAAACTATATTTATAGTCCCATCAAATATTTAAAACGGGTAGCGTTTCTTGACTCTACTTGCCCATATTAAGTGCACCTCGACAGTTAGTGGGAAGTGTCCCGTTAGAATATAACACCGAATCAACTCAGAGATCTGAAATAGATTGTTTACGCCATGTCCGGGCGCAATGCCAACGGTCACCTGAAGCCGTACTATAAGGTTTTGGCACATAATTAAATTTTTATCAACCAGTCTGGCGTTTGAGTCATTTCTGACTGGCATTCAGTCTGCGATTTCTGAGAAATTGATCTAATATATTGTATCTAATTAGATTCCGTGAACATTATTATCTGTTTGTCACGAGTTCATGCATCTGTGATGTTAGCAACAAAGTTTGAACAATTGCAGGGCTGAAATCGTTATGCAATTAATATGAATAATGCAGCGGTGAGAAGTCCTAACTAACATTTACGTTATGACATTTATACCAATTGATTTATGACTTACTATATATTCATTGAATATTAACGTAATTCTAATGTTGCAAATACTTTATAACATTGGAATATATGTTGGGCAAAGTGAACGACACGCGACAATAGCCGATTGTGATGCTATCACGGTGTTGCTCATTACTACAACTATCTTTGCCCTGTCGATCTCCAGCCAAGATACCGACTGATGGAAATCAATGGTTTTATTGTTTCTGTATTCGTGCTTTGAATTCACCTTATGACCGTGACGTCACTTCACAAGTTAAAGGAGTGTTCAACAATTAAATTGGGCAACACCCAACTATTGTTTATCTAAAAGCTTTAATTACCTACATCAACACGTGTACGATTCGATTCGGAATAATTTCCGACTCAACAAAACTAGACAAATTGTTCAAACGTTTCATTTATATATTGGTCGACAAGATTTATAAAGTTGTCGACACAGCTATTAAATAAATACAATTAACACAGATTCACTGCAATTAATATTTCTAGGTCGTATTTAGAATATGTGTTTGAGTAAAAACTATTTAGTGGTTCTCTTTGGCATCGTTATCTAGCTGTTGATGTTAGATAACCTCTAGGTTGTGAGTTTGTGACACAGGGCGTTAGTTTTCAATAGATCCCTGATGTCAGCCATCTTTGTGTAACCAGCTATCAATGTTTATCTAGTATGTTTACATTTGCACGGTGCTCGTGATAACGGTAATGATGTACGAGATTAACATTAGTTTTAAAACTTTAAAGTAATGCATAAATTGTTAAGACTTATTTAGGCTACTTGAGACCAATAATGCCGATGTAAGACTTTGTACTCTTTTAGTATCTACTACGAAAGTACCAAATTATTTGGACCGTTCAAGTTATCCCTTTTTGACACTAATACATTATTTTTAACACTTTCACCAGCAAGTACCATTATATGTCATTAGTCAAGCGTACCAATTATTTTATATCTATTAAAGCCATTAAAGCTGTAATTCGTTTTTAAATAACGTTAATCTTGTGACATAATTCTCAGTTGAAATGTCCTGCCGGTAGTGGGTAAGACACCTTACGTAAAAGTTTTACGTGCGGTATTTCAGACACGCTGCGCGGGCTCGTGTGCAGCTCGTTATGAATTAAAAGTGTGCATTATGCAGTTAGCCTAATAGTCTAGCAGTAGCACACGGTAACGGTAACCATTAACACTTTTCTAGGCCGTACACATGTTCTAAATACTATAAAAATACTACTAAGCGTTTCGTAATTCTCGAACAAAACTTTCTGGGTCTTATAGCCACGAGTAACTGTTAGATAATGAAGCTCATCTCTAATCAATCTATACCCATCTAACTTACAGTAACGTTATTGTCACATTAAAGGTCAAAAAGAGCAGTTTTTTAGATGCCGCCGTTGTCTCCGAGCCAAAGATACGTCAAATCAATCTTATCAATGTCTCTAAAGCGCAGACCTAAGCGGATATGTTGAGAAAACGGGTCTTAGGTCACCTAACAGCACGTGTCTCATTGACGTCAATCAACACACATCGCGATAGCTTTCTAACGCGCCTATCCCTACTTAGCGCTTCATGTGTTTTACTTGAAACCAACCATTAATACCTATTCTAATTAAGGAGGCTTGCTATCGATCTTATGCACGTGGTTATGAAAGATAAATATTTGGGAGCCCATCAACATATTTATCATGTATATCGCTAATGTGTGTGTCCCCCATTGCTATCATAATATTGAGCGCGTACCGATAACCTACATCTTGGCCGCAACTTGTTTACTTCCATAGCACCTAATTGTCCAAATTCGATTACATCACGTGGCTGTATTGCTACCCACGCCCATTGTCCGCACAAATTCATCGACTCTCGATTAAGTATGTTATTTATTTCACAATAGATCGTTCGCCCAAATAGACATTTTGCAACTTGTTTTGATAATATCTAGTGTACGTACATATAAGGATATTGACAATATTTTACAGCGCGACCTCACCAAGTATCTGTTTGTAAGCCCTTATGGTTATGCTTCTAACAGCTTTGTTTACTAGTTTGTAATGTTTGCGTAATTGACGATAACTGACTGCCCTTCTGTTTATTTCCTTAGGCCCTCGTTTATTATGTCATTTGCTGTTCAGGAATTCTTCTTACTGCCATAATTTTATGAAATTTCTGTGAACATTATCAACAATGATAAAGTTATGTCCTATATCATCTGAGTAATCATCACGTTCAGCTAATATTATGCAAAGTTTACTTAAATATGAGATAATAATGTTGATTTTAGTCCAGATTTCTGTTTATCGTGACTCACATGTTAATGTATCGCTTACTTAAAATCTAGCTGTGTACGTCGCAGTCGCATTGCGTAACACTCACCGGCTTGTGATTTACGCGCTCCAGAGAAGACTTGTTAACATGTTAGATATTTCACCTCACTCCTCTCTAAGCGAATTTTCAAAAGAAATATTTCGTTTATGACGCTACATATGACAAATATACGCGCATGTAAATTAATATAGTTTTTATTCGCGATGCTAAAAAATCCACCGCTGGCGGTTTATGTAAGTGCTCTAAAAACCGACTGCGTAGGACGAATGTCATTCTTTTAAACTGGTTTCCATTTATTTTTGGTATTCTGGAATCTGAGGCGCAGTTCTGTTTTAAAAACATATAACATTGTATTAACATCTAACCTACATTATGGAAAAGTGGATATAGAGAGCTATAATTGAATTCATATTGTTTCCCGTGAGAATAAAAATTTCCCTTACGAAATTTATGACATTTATGTAATCGCGAACATTATCAATTTTATTTCGTTATGCACTGTATACAAGATCGTAAACGAATACGGATCCGATTAACCCTAGAAAGATAGTCTGCGTAAAATTGACGCATGCATTCTTGAAATATTGCTCTCTCTTTCTAAATAGCGCGAATCCGTCGCTGTGCGTTTAGGACATCTCAGTCGCCGCTTGGAGCTCCCGTGAGGCGTGCTTGTCAATGCGGTAAGTGTCACTGATTTTGAACTATAACGACCGCGTGAGTCAAAATGACGCATGATTATCTTTTACGTGACTTTTAAGATTTAACTCATACGATAATTATATTGTTATTTCATGTTCTACTTACGTGATAACTTATTATATATATATTTTCTTGTTATAGATATCGTGACTAATATATAATAAAATGGGTAGTTCTTTAGACGATGAGCATATCCTCTCTGCTCTTCTGCAAAGCGATGACGAGCTTGTTGGTGAGGATTCTGACAGTGAAATATCAGATCACGTAAGTGAAGATGACGTCCAGAGCGATACAGAAGAAGCGTTTATAGATGAGGTACATGAAGTGCAGCCAACGTCAAGCGGTAGTGAAATATTAGACGAACAAAATGTTATTGAACAACCAGGTTCTTCATTGGCTTCTAACAAAATCTTGACCTTGCCACAGAGGACTATTAGAGGTAAGAATAAACATTGTTGGTCAACTTCAAAGTCCACGAGGCGTAGCCGAGTCTCTGCACTGAACATTGTCAGATCTCAAAGAGGTCCGACGCGTATGTGCCGCAATATATATGACCCACTTTTATGCTTCAAACTATTTTTTACTGATGAGATAATTTCGGAAATTGTAAAATGGACAAATGCTGAGATATCATTGAAACGTCGGGAATCTATGACAGGTGCTACATTTCGTGACACGAATGAAGATGAAATCTATGCTTTCTTTGGTATTCTGGTAATGACAGCAGTGAGAAAAGATAACCACATGTCCACAGATGACCTCTTTGATCGATCTTTGTCAATGGTGTACGTCTCTGTAATGAGTCGTGATCGTTTTGATTTTTTGATACGATGTCTTAGAATGGATGACAAAAGTATACGGCCCACACTTCGAGAAAACGATGTATTTACTCCTGTTAGAAAAATATGGGATCTCTTTATCCATCAGTGCATACAAAATTACACTCCAGGGGCTCATTTGACCATAGATGAACAGTTACTTGGTTTTAGAGGACGGTGTCCGTTTAGGATGTATATCCCAAACAAGCCAAGTAAGTATGGAATAAAAATCCTCATGATGTGTGACAGTGGTACAAAGTATATGATAAATGGAATGCCTTATTTGGGAAGAGGAACACAGACCAACGGAGTACCACTCGGTGAATACTACGTGAAGGAGTTATCAAAGCCTGTGCACGGTAGTTGTCGTAATATTACGTGTGACAATTGGTTCACCTCAATCCCTTTGGCAAAAAACTTACTACAAGAACCGTATAAGTTAACCATTGTGGGAACCGTGCGATCAAACAAACGCGAGATACCGGAAGTACTGAAAAACAGTCGCTCCAGGCCAGTGGGAACATCGATGTTTTGTTTTGACGGACCCCTTACTCTCGTCTCATATAAACCGAAGCCAGCTAAGATGGTATACTTATTATCATCTTGTGATGAGGATGCTTCTATCAACGAAAGTACCGGTAAACCGCAAATGGTTATGTATTATAATCAAACTAAAGGCGGAGTGGACACGCTAGACCAAATGTGTTCTGTGATGACCTGCAGTAGGAAGACGAATAGGTGGCCTATGGCATTATTGTACGGAATGATAAACATTGCCTGCATAAATTCTTTTATTATATACAGCCATAATGTCAGTAGCAAGGGAGAAAAGGTTCAAAGTCGCAAAAAATTTATGAGAAACCTTTACATGAGCCTGACGTCATCGTTTATGCGTAAGCGTTTAGAAGCTCCTACTTTGAAGAGATATTTGCGCGATAATATCTCTAATATTTTGCCAAATGAAGTGCCTGGTACATCAGATGACAGTACTGAAGAGCCAGTAACGAAAAAACGTACTTACTGTACTTACTGCCCCTCTAAAATAAGGCGAAAGGCAAATGCATCGTGCAAAAAATGCAAAAAAGTTATTTGTCGAGAGCATAATATTGATATGTGCCAAAGTTGTTTCTGACTGACTAATAAGTATAATTTGTTTCTATTATGTATAAGTTAAGCTAATTACTTATTTTATAATACAACATGACTGTTTTTAAAGTACAAAATAAGTTTATTTTTGTAAAAGAGAGAATGTTTAAAAGTTTTGTTACTTTATAGAAGAAATTTTGAGTTTTTGTTTTTTTTTAATAAATAAATAAACATAAATAAATAGTTTGTTGAATTTATTATTAGTATGTAAGTGTAAATATAATAAAACTTAATATCTATTCAAATTAATAAATAAACCTCGATATACAGACCGATAAAACACATGCGTCAATTTTACGCATGATTATCTTTAACGTACGTCACAATATGATTATCTTTCTAGGGTTAAACGTTCTTAACCTACTTGAACGTAAGTTTTATTGTAAGGCTTCCACACCTTCACTCCTACATTAATTCTTGACCAATACAGAGCGTCTACATAGCTACGGGTTCTTAATACCATACTTGTTCTCACGTTGGTATATCGACTAGTCAGAATTAGTACGTGAAGTACTTATTACCGCAAAATGTTAAATACGAATTTAAGTTCATTTTAGTAACAGTTCTAGTAAATTAACGTTCAACTTTCTGTTTATGGTTATTCCTATATGTTGTGGTCTGGGTTATCGGTGATGTCATCGAATGTGATGTCATTTTCGTCACCGTTACCACTCATTCTGGACCATTGTTAATACAAGTAGCTATCATACTGGAACAGATGCAAACTCATGGGAACTTTTCTAGGTAATTTATTTTGGTTGCCTTTAAATGTGAGTATTATTTTTTTAATCTTTCCTTCCTTTTTGCTGCTTTGGAGAAATTGACATGGATTTTTATCCGCCTACGAACTGTGCAGCGTTCAGAACATTAAAAACAATAAAAAAAATAAAATGTTGTCATTTGTATGTTACGTATATGGAAATAACATCAATTTATTTATTACCTACATGTACTACTATCCTTGTAATCTAAATGAGAAGTGCCAAAAATCGATTCACCAATGATCATAAAGAGGTTCTAAAATCTCGTTCACTTCCTACCGAACCGGTTCGAAACAGTAAAATCGTACGACTCGTAATTAAGATTGCGACTGACCTCACGGCTATTTGCGAGCGTGTGCTCAATTTTGATAATACTAAACCATTGCGATGACCGCAGGAATTATCTGCTCTGTAGGTACATCGCCTGCAAATGACTATTATTGGGTGACCTCAGAGAGTAATATCTTCGCCTACTATTGTGTTTGAGGTTATGCATCGTAAACATTAACTAATAACTTAATAAACAAAGTATTGAAACTAACCTTTACTATTTACCCGTCCTCTAGTTCGCTGGCAGACCTGGCATCACCGCTAATTATGGCCAATTACATTTGACATTCGTTGAACTGCAACTCGTACGTCATACAAGTCGGTACATTTTTATTACATTAGAATTGTCAGTTATATTGTTACATTGTACAGAATAAGGCTGTCGGTTGGATCAGCCCATCGGAATTGCATCAGTATATGGATCGCATGCCAGTGATCGGTCGCAGCTTTGTCACCGTTCCTTCGGTGATGTCATGTCCCACTATTTCTTATATTATAACGTAATACCTATCCAATACAGGAGGTTTACTTCACTAATATTACTTATAATGAAACTGAAAGGAAAATATATTCTAACCTAAAAAGCACTTATACTCGTTTAGGTACGTACACCTAGACAAGTGCTCTACAAACAATGAATCATCGTACTTCCTGTGAGTGTCGCAAAACGTGACTGTAACATTGTGTTAGTAGCCTGTGCTACAAGATTATTTTATAACCAACAGCGTAGTAAAATCAATATGTAAAATGGAAAAAAAGAAAATAAATTAAAAGAAGCTTAGTTATTTTTAAGCTAGTTTCTGAAAACAAAACCGTCCTCTTTTGCCGTATAATGTTTCTGGAAACATCGACTCGACTAGTTAACTATAATAAATTAAAGTAAGGACGTAGAACTACCAAGTGTAAAACTCTGCAGTCACAAGGAGGTCGTGGCTTAGTTAGACATGCGGATCAACCGACGGTTAAGCAATGATCAACTGACCTATTTCAACTGGCTGGTTCTTAGCTTTTTTATTTTATGTTTGAACGGTGTGTTAGTTCGTTATTTTTCTGCTTTACTTTTCGTAATAATACTTATTTTTATGTTTCCTTGTAACTGGAGCATATTGACAGAACTTGTTTATTACACACGTCTCACAGATGTCGTCCCATTGCATTATGTCTCATTGTAAAGCCGGAAAATGTATAAAGAGAAATAATACAAACACATTCATTCAACCCTTACATGGCTAGCCACTTTCAATTTGACCGTATCAACAGTTTTGCTACTTTCTATTTATTCTAATTCAACGTCAACCAGCTTATATGCGTTTCTTATGACACTGCGATTAGCATTCAGTCGCCGACGTGAAGTCTGGTCGTCACACTCGTCACATGCAAGACGCGTTATAACGCACTTAAATGATTTCATTGCGCACGCGATGGTTAGCAAGAGATTATGGGATAATCCGTATGTCAGCCTTGTTGGCTAGAGGACAGGCGCGATGTTTTCCGAGCTTATTAACAATATGAAATAAAATAAGTAAAGTGAAACAGTTTTGTAACAATTGGTAACACTGTTTACTTGCTGTACTAAATCTTGAATAACAACAAATCTTTCGTGTTTAATTTATTAGTAAGTAGTTTCCGGTTATTGTTGCTTTGAATTTATTCCATTATAAAATTAATATTCTATTATCCTCATTTTTTTTACCGCTTACGAAACATCGTAACTTTATAATAAAACATACTTGCGTAGTTCTCGGAGATTTGTAATTAGAAGTGTAAAAACCCAAATGCTAAAACGAGCGCGCCAGTTCGTCTGGCTATAAGTAATTGGCATTTACTAAAGTATTAGTTATCTCGAAAGGACAGCACGATCTCTCCTTTGATTATATTTTACTAGTCTATTATAGACAAGGTTGATCGCTAAAGGTTATAATTTGCGGAATATCCTTGTCATTAAGGTCTGTACTGCCCCAACATTAATGTGTGTAAGTTGCTAAACGAACCAAGGAATAAAAATAAGTATTTTTAACAAATATACATATTTTAAAGCTATTAGAAGAAGACAGGATGCTAATAACTTGTCTTTCTATTATTTTTTACCTGCGTGCGTTTTTCCGTAAATCTAGATAGAGTATCTTTAAATCCATTTGTACCTACTCATATTTTTTCTCTAATGACGATTCAAAGTCAAAGTTCTCATTACTCTTTTTGACTGCCTCATTGATATTCTAATGAAGGATCATTTATAAATTATCGTTTGCTTCATAATTCGCCTTTTTATTTTCTTCACACTAAGCGACCGATGATATCACGTTTATTTTTATGTCTTTAGAAACATTTTCTTCAGGCTTTCGAGATAATTCCGGTTACTGCTTAATTTTGTTTACAATAAAGTGTTAATAAATCAAAATGTTTATTGACCTATTGTTTGACCTGTCGGATAAGACTGCTTTTCTTAATCTTTAGACTGGGTATACCTAATGTTTACGACGTGTCTATAACAATATTTACTTTGATAACTACGTCTCTTTGTAATCACCGTTTTTAATGACAACTACGGTTCGAATGAAAAAAATAAATGTTTTGGCCGGCTTGATGAATCAGATGCATGTCCAATATTTGTATGAAAAAACACCGCAAAAGTATACCGAACCTATTCTGTCTAGTCTTTTATGTCCCAGGATCAGACCAGCACTAAATAATATGCTAGCAATAAATAAAACATATTTAAATGTGGCATGACGTAGTTTGAGGAATTGCATGTGTAGTATGTCCAACAGACAAGGCACTGATTAGTTTTCTTTTTTCATACAAATGTTTATCAATTCAATTAATGAGTAGTTATGTGTTGAAGGCCAGTATTAATAAGTATATAATATATTTCACGGCCAGTTAATTCATTGGCGTTGCGTCAGACGTTTCTTCATTAATAACATTCGAAATGTCGCCAATGCAAACAAAACGTGGCTGACGAAATTTTTGAACTTGAAATATTCTGTTCTTAATTTCCAATAAACGCTTATAAAGTTGAATAATGTTTCTTTTTGTTGTTTCGAAGTTTAAATTATTGTTACGGTCTTTTATGTAAAACAATAGGTACGAACCAAGTTATCTCTCGTTTGATGTTTTGTCGAAGCCCGTGTTGTTAAGAACAAAACAATTTTTACGTGCTAAATTATTTCGGAATGACTCAATCTTATGTATAGGACAGTGTAGACATATTTGAATAAGTTTTTTAAAATTGAAACGAATTAATCACTTTTGACTTCTTGGCAGAAAATGCTTACCTTACTACGGTATCTGGGGGAAAATTCCAAAGTTAACCATTCTATAGCCGTCAATTTAGTAAATATATTATGTATTTGTAATGCAAAAATATATTCCGTATGTTTATACATTAGCATCATTTACCTGGCTTGCTTATCTAATGACAACGCTGCTAAATAAAAACGCTAACATTGATCATCATAAAATTGCGTTTAGTGCTCTGTCGCATTACGTCACCCGCCTCTACTCACACAAGAGTTTTTATATCCACGCCATGGTCGACCCTCTATCTCTTTCCCCCACGGCGTTTGAGTGTATCTATCGGTCTCGCTCTTATGCTGGCGGCGACAAGCAGTCTGGTTCTTTCTGGCGAACACTGCGTAGCAAACAAAACCCTAGGTCACGGGCACTGGACACATTTTCGTACAATGCCTCATCTGAATAAGTTTTTGTAGTGTCTACTCCTTCACGATTGTATCCACCTTATTTAGGTTTGTTTTGCCTTCAGGTGGAATACTAAATACAGACTTATTTGTGTTCGCTAACTCTAAGGTCGTAATCAGAATTTGCTTCGTAATTTATGCTCATTAAATTGTAACTAGGATTATTTATGCTTATCAACGTTTTTAACCTTTGAGCCTAAAAACGACGATACGACAACACAATTTTAGTTATCTAGATATTTACAGTTTCCATTTTATTAGTTTACAAACATTTTCTTTTTTTAATTTTATTACCTTTGCGTTCCGCTTGCCAAATGTGATGTGCAAGGTCAGGCATTCATAACCACGGTGCTTGAGTGGAAAACAAGGGCTGCGTGAAAACTCAATAGCACAATGAATGTGTCCCTTACTCGTTGTTGAAAATACAGAAATCTGATAGGAGGAAATCTTGACGGGTGTGTTTGCCAAGTAATACATTAGAATCTCATTGGAGATAACATCGTGCCAAAATATGAGATGGAGTGACGGGCAAGTGAACTGCTAACGATTTCACATCACTGAATGATTAATTGAAAATATAACTATCTTTTTCCTCAACGTTATCGACAAATGAAACAAAAAAATATGAATTAATTAATTAGAATGTTTTATATTCCTTGTCACATAATCTATCAAAGACCAGTTGCGTATCTGGTTTCTTTTAATTAGCTTGTGATCAAGCTATCGCTTGTAGTTACATAATCGGCTCAATATGCAAATGATATCGTTCAGCTAGTCGGTTATAGGGAAATGTCATTATCCCAGTCAATCAATCACTTCGGTTAATTTTAACTGTAAATCATTTAAACAAAGTGTTACATAATTATGTTTGTTCAGAAAACCTTTTATTTATCTGTCACATGCCATTTGAAGATTGTTCTGAAGATAATAGAATGAGTTCTATTATCTTCAGAACAATCTTCAAATGGCATGGAGTTAAGACTAGAAAATAATTGTCTCTGAATAAGACATAATTCTACCCAGTTGTTTCGATAGTTTCACCTACATGAGATACGTAATAAATCCAACAGTTTGGGTAAACTATCATGATGTTACTACACAGATATTATTTTTACTGCTCGCAACCACCGCGACGATTTCCGTCAGAGCTGCACCAACATTGCGGTGGTCTTTATTGTTTGTTGGGCTACAGTTTTTATGGATTCCCTTAAATAACGACCGACTCACACAGGTTGTTTTATGGTCGTCCATTTTTATGACTGTTTTATTACTATTGATGTCTATTGCTCAAAATGATTGATATGCTAGTATCGCGTGGCGCTTCTTTAACGACATATTTATTGTTTCTCATGTATTATTTATTTTAAATTGGTCGCACAATGAGGTACTTTTCAGTTTCATTCATGCTTCATCGACGTCAGTTTTCCTGTCATCTATCACATCAGTAGCTAGTTGTTCTAGACACGTGGCATCAGCTCATTCCCGAAATGAGCTCGAGCGTCAATGAGAGCCGTGACGATAGACGGATGTCTTCCTGCCAGTTTCTTCGTTTACATCATTATCACAGGATTATAAACCTTAACACCTGGCCATAAGCCCCATTTACTCGCCTTGATTTACAATGTAGCGGCAGTTTTTACGGCCGCGGTCTATTTAGTGATCGGTCTAGGTTTTGCCGAACAGTCAAAACCGATCATCGACTTCTATTAGTCCTAAAAATAGAATGTAACTCTGGAACAGAGTGTTCTCATATGTTTTTGTGAACACTGTTTACTATTTGCACTTTGAAACTTGGCCCGTCGTTTCGCCATTAACTGAAGCGTTGATGAAGTCATTATTATTTTTGACGCGTATTCTAATTATGCTGAAGCATATTCAACGGAAACTTATTTAGATAATTTAGCTTATCCTAGTATTTATAGTACCTAGTAATACAAACTTTTGTAGTCTATCCATAATATTAAATGGAGGCATTTGTTGTTGTTAACCAAAAACGTTTAGGTAATCGTTATGTTCTACAGTTCATATGCTCTTTTAATAGTCTTCGTCTTTAGATACTATTTTTAAAAGATGATTCCTAAACTAAATTGTAACTATGTACACTCTTATGTATCGATCTCATATACAAGTTCATCCATATTATATATAACATATATTATATGTACCTACACTTCGTGTGCCATGTTACAAATGTTACAATATACACATAGCGGTATATAGTTTGTATGTTATTTAAATGCAAACGAAGCATTGTAGGCACCATCTGTCGAGCACGAACAAAAAGCAATTCATCTCACATTAACATTACCGAGAGCCCGCAAAAAATAATGACATCACTTTTTGCACGCCTCAAGTGAGCTGCGCTTAAAATTTTAGACAAGTACTCGCAGTTAGTAACAGGCGGATATATCGATAAATACGTACGTAATTTATTGATATATCTTAAATTACAGTTAACCTTGCTTTAGTTTTGACCCAAAAATAATAATGAGAGCTGTAGCAGATAGCGGTAGGCGTCAATTTGGTTGCAATCGAAACTCACCATCGAGCTATACAACGGAAATTGATGTCACGGAACAGCTACACTGTTGGCAGTATCAATTTTCGCAAATGTCCCAAACAATAGGCTATTTAGAGACCTATTATTGCACAAAACAATCAGACAAATCGCTTTAATAACTTATCCTAGTTACAAATGTTGTATCAATCCAATTCAAGTCACGTGTTCATGCAAACGTCGACGAAGCATTCGAAAAAATACAACTTGGTACTGCACGTAATTCATTTAATCAGTACTTGGAATCAGAAACCAAGCGGAGTTGTGATCATAACGCAATTTTCTAATAATTTAAAATATGCAGCGTCACTAAACTCGATTACACAGTAACAGAATTCGATAAGACATCTCTGCAAAATCTTCATTGCGGGTTTTGCTATAAGTTGGCACAAATATAAAGAACGCTGTAAGGAATCGATATTGTGCAAAGGAAAACTGAGCACGTCTGGGTATTCCATCGTTCACGCATTCACCAACACGCGCAATTTCATCCTGCGAGTTTTTTTTGCCAAGTTTTTTTTGACTGCCTCTTGTACAACAGTGGAACGAAACAGAATAAACAGGTCTGTTTTTGTATAAGATTTTTCATGGTGAAGATTCGGCTTTAAGCCCACGTCACGGTATGATGGAAGCGTTTTAAATTACGGCCTACAGGCTTGTTTTTTTATGCACGAATGTACTCGTTGTTTGTATCTGCGTAGTAAAAGTATGTAAATGTAAAAAAACAGACGCTCAGAAAAAATGTTGCTTAGAAATAAATTCAGCACACTAATGTCTCATTTGAAATTGGCTTCATTACAAGATAAAATACAGAGTTTCAACATGAAGTACTAAAACGATACGTAAATCTGAATTATAGCGCTATACCTACGTAACTGTTTTATTTCATAAATAATAAAACCTTCATGATATGGCATCATTTGAATGTTACAATGTTGCAAGAAAACAACTTATTTTAAACAAGTCTTTTTTGTTTGTTATTTTTGTAGCGTTGCCTCTAAATATAACTTGAATTGGTAATTTATGCTAAATAATTCGTTATCAGTCACATACTCACCTCTGTTTAGTAGCACTTCCTCACGTGTTAACTATTTTTAGTTCATAATAAGTGTGCTACGTGCTCATTACCCCTAATTTACATATAGAGTGGTGCTCCATGTTCCTGCTACCCTCAACTGGCCCTCGGGTATAATAAGTACTCTCGTCAACAAACTTTAATTAATTTTTTACTAACCCCTGAACTTTATTAATTAGATTGCGAACTTTCCTTTCTGGTCTATCTTCAAGCTACAACGTGTTAGATTGTAAGTTGTAATGTAAACATCTTATAAGCCATCCAAAGCTCCAATTATATTTTGATAGGTATCTATAAAAACTGGATTTTTTTATGTACTTTTGTGTACTAAGAAAAGAACTAACAGACCACTGGTACGACTCTCAGAAATGTACTCATAAATGTATTAAAATTATTTTCAAACTAAAAAGATCGCTGAGATAATATCGTGTACCTACATGTTAATAGTCCAAAAATCTGTCCTATAAATGTGTGGGATATCGCAACTATTTGTTTATGACACATTCAATCAAATGCTTACGGGCCTACCTATGGATCATTTCACACAATGCGTGCTAATTTTATCGCGATAAAATCAATGAACCGGTGAATTGTTGCGTGTAATCCAACGCTCGTGGCATTGAACTTCGTAGTCCTTCTTTGAACAAGAACAATGATATTCTAATACGTATTGATTCTACATTTTTAATATTCGCAACGGTTACTGATAAACCATCTCCTTTCGCCTGTTTAATGCGTAGCATAACAACAATGGCTGGCCGTTCCTAACATTGGCGATGATGTCAGCTTTCCTTTAATGACCGCCCAGATCGCCTGCAGCATTTCATGAGCGTAAACAGTTTGCTCATTTTTTGTTCAAAGTGAATTCATAAAAGTGATTACCTGTACCATCAAACATAAACAAAAATAATTAACTTGTAAAACTTTTTAACCGAGCTAGTTTCTCAGTACTTAGTACCACAGTTTATAGTTAGTTATTAAATAGTGTGTGTTTACATATTAAACTAATTTCACGTACCTATACGTGGAACAGAACCGGTTGTTTTGCAATTTGGCACGCATGCGCGTTTACTCCCAAAACCAAGCTTGGCAGGCCCTTGGGATCCTCGAACCCAATTATTAACATAATGCCCTGCCACGAGCAATATTTGGAGAACAAAATCCATCACGAAAATGATTGAAATTACTCACAAGTTTGGCTTCATGTTCTCGGCTTTAAAGATTATTTTACTCAAATTTCGACCGGACCTAAATTATTGAAGAATACGGTCATAAGTGGTTGTACTCTGGTCAGACGCTTGTACTTGTTTTTATGTATATTTTACTTTAATAATATTTAAAACTGAGTTATGTTTGTATTGCTTTACGCATAAACTTAATCTCGTGAAAGCACTCGCGTGAAATAACTGCGAGGTTATTCAAGGTTACAACTTTTAGAAACGCACTAGGAAGCACCAGTGTCAGATCGTGCAGGAAACACGTGGTCATCGGTTTCTCCAATCGTCAGTCGCCATAATTTTGTTTTATTACTTCCCAACGAGGTGCTAGCTTCCATGCGTAGATAATTCTACACTAATTATTTGTACAATTTTTAGTTTTACCAAAGTTATAAAAGTTGTCAGCACTGTAAAAGTTCCGTAGTTAAACTTCAGAGGTTTATTTTGGGAAATATGAATTTTGGCATCAGACAGCTTCCCCGGCTTTTACATTTTGCAGCTGCGTCGGTATCTGGTCAATCTTCTTACTATTAACATGCCTGTATTACAGACTTATACTATTTGTACATATAACGGGGAGAAAAGCACTTTGGAATGACCCTGGCTCGCTCGGTTAGGCAAGGATAAATTGAGTGAACTTTTTGTGTCTGGCACACGCAAAGTGAATATTTTATTTCTTTTTTAATATTGTTCTGATGTAATATTTCATGGTAATGGCTGACTGTTAAAATTAAGCCTTCTTAGTTAATGACAACTTGCATTGTTTGCATATATACTTTGTTTATGGATTATACATTAAATCTGTATGCTTCCACGTGTAGCCGAGGAGTCTGTTGTCCATTATCTGATAATCTTTTTAACATTAAATTACACTTCCATTTAAACAGTTTTCAATTGAATAATAATTACAGTTTGCTACAGTATCGCATGAAACGCTAACACATCGCAAATTACTGGTTGTTGTCGAGCAGCACGCTTTGCGGTGTGATATGCCCCTCACGATGCTAACTTTAGACACGTTAATTTATATAATCATGGATACAAAACGTAAACTTTATACTGTACTTCTAAATAGCCGTACTCGATACTAATTCCCAGCTAGCAACCTTCTTGAATGTTCCGTTGAATTATTTAGGAGTTTCCTCTCCCGAAAGTGAAGTCGAGAGATATGAAAAATGTAAATGTAACATTAAAAAGTTGAAAGAATGACATTGATTTCTCAAATGAAAGTTGTTGTGCAGCGCAGACACACCACAGACAACGTTATAGTTAATTAAATTCATAGTTCTTAAAGCTCTGATAAAAAAAAGAGCGAAGGTCACTGATTCAATTTTTAAGAATGAGTTGCACTTTTTTTAGTTTTTTTTTAGTTGCTTTTGATGTAGTTGGTGTTTGATTCGCACCTTTCGTTCTCTGCTGGTACATTAAGGGTATAATAAAACTTCTGCCATAGAACATGAAATAGGTTATTATTATTATGATAAATGATGATTTTTATTCATAGTGTAACCCTGTCCACACATGAAATGTTTGTACCGGCTGCTTCTAGGAAAATGTAATGGCTTCCGTCTGTACTTGGCAGACGATCCTGTGACTAAATTGTGAATTTTGTTTGCTATTTCAAATAATGTTGATCATTGATTCAGGTGTGTTTAAGAGAACATTGTTGTTCCTGTAATGTAAGAAAGCATCCGAAATGTTGCCAAAAACAACACTGTTGATTTTAAACTGTAAATTTAAATCTTGAATTCTGCAGCATTGTCCTAATAATAATGTCTTCGTAACTAGCTTCTAATTTCGTCTTCAAAGAATATAAGAAAACACCAAGCGACGGAAATGACCAATATTTCATTCGAAATCTAACTTTGTGTGTAACCGACGTTTTATTCTTTTGTCGTCTGCTGGCTTCAGAAAATTCGTCATTTTGCATTACTGAAATAGTCTGCAACAGTGTTGACAAGACTTGTGAGAGGTTTACGGCCTTTTCCTTATAGCGATTACTTTTGTTATCCTCTTTGTTAGTAGCCGCCTATGGATCCTTACTACGACGATGTGCGATTTCCTTTGCCCGCATGATTATTACCTTTGACCTTACAATGTTTACTGTCATAACTATTGCTGTATTTGTAAACCATTTGTAATTTAGCAACGAATGCATTTGAGTGCAATCATTGGTACATATTGCGTAAGTCTTAACATTGATCTTACTGAATTGTTATGGTAGCAGCAATAAATCGTTATTAATTGTTTTTCTTCGTACAGTTCTTATTATGTTCACTTTTTGTTACAGTTATTATTTAATGTTTAAACACTAGGTACTGCTTGCTGGTAGCTACCGAAGGTAACCCACTGTTATATTTATAGCGTTAGGAACAAACATTAGTCCTTTTATTGTATTGCTGTAAATAATAATAATATGATCATGTAAAATATATCTATGAATGGTCGAATGCAACGATAAATAAGTACATACGATATATTTTGATAACTCCTCGAAATATCATTAGATTTTTTAAAGATCGAGGTTTATTAGTTGCCCGTGGACTCGTTCAGTTTAATTGCGGATTCCTCGAAACTTTAAGTTTAAAGTTACGATCGTTATAAACAGTGATATACATTCTTCACGCTGTTGTATTCTTAGAAGTTTACAGATGTTTCTTTTTATCAACGTGCTAATAACCTGTTCTTGCTAAATAACATGAAAATAATTTCAGCGACGAAAATGGTTCTCATTTTGCACGACGAGCGCTGATCAAAGCGGGCTGTACGAGGTTGATTTTCAAAGTGACGCTCATACTAATTGGTTAGATTACAGAGGTCGCTTTTGTCGTGTGACTGTCGCACGGTTATTACGCCACGGACAGAAACTATGAGTTTGTACCTTCTTCGGGGTAACATTATTAATTTAACATCATTAATTTGACAATACTATTTTTAGCCTAAAATATTTTAAGTATAAAGAGGAAGTTATAGCGTTTACAGTTACAACGAATTCTTCAGTGTAATTACTAACAACAGATGAATGACTCAATTATTTTCATCGATGTAGCTCAATTACTGAATTGTTTATACTAAAATGACTCGACACAGATCATGTGCTCTTGGGATATCCCAACAATAAATACTGTTCCCTATATTACTTGCCAGAAATGAAGCCATCAGAGATTCTAATTAAAAAAGAAAGAATTTTCCTTCTGGCACAGATAAAGTATAGTCACATGATTACATCTTACTGAGAAGACAATAATTAGACACTTCGGCTCGTGTTAGTCTATGACGGGGGCCAAACTTAGTTATTTTCTCGAAATAGCAGAGCAACTGTTGCGAATTGTAACTAATGACTGCAATGTCTCGGGGCGATTGCAAGAGTGCAACTGTATGATAAATTGTTAACCAACCTGATCGTTTATTCTTGACGTGCAGGTATATCATTCTCTAAGCAAATGGCAGGCTAAAATTTAACAAACTGTATGTTATTACGCCGTTGATATATTCTCAGAAATGTTTCATTAGGGCCTTGAGATTTGCAGCTGTTTGTGTATGATTTTTGATTAATCAATTTACGGTTTAAAAGACGGGCTAAAGTGGTCCAAGGTGAAATGTGGTTCGATACTTTGACTTACATTTCAACTATTTTTGTTAAGAATTTTCGTTGAATAATGTTTATCGTAACTGTACCAGGAATGCCGTCGCGGCGCATTGTTTTAATTGTGGTTAGAATATAAACATGCCGTGAGAAATTCGCCCACTGCCCATAGACAGGTTCTCACGGGCGTTCCCCGACCGTACACGCTACCCGTGAACTCTATACCATCAATTTTGAATGTCATAATTTCTTACTAAATTGGTAGGTTAGTTTAGAAAAAAATAACTTGCAAGAAACGAACACGAATCTTTTGAACCCTCCAAAAGGACCACCTAGGGAAACAGTGACTGGTCTCCTTCATTGAAAAGCACAGAATCGTGCAAATAAAAGAAGTTGAGTAATTTTGGCTTCAGGACGGGACTACAGCGTGTAAGATTTTACTAGAATTTTATAGAAACATGTGGAGTATTAGCATCATGTTGCCCACTTGCCTAGTAAGCATGAGTAGGTTTAATATTATGACTGACAGTACATAAAATGCAGCCGTGCATTTTCATCCACATTACTTTTTAATACCAGCTCGGGCTAATTTTCCTCTTATATGCAGTCATTATTATTTTCGATTCGTCACTGTTATATTATATTTTCCTTGTTTACAATTGTTTCTCGGAATTCTTGACGAAACTAACTAGCTAACCTTCTCTTAAACGATTTAATAGTAAAACTATAATAGCCTCGATTTCCATACTGTGTATGTGTACTACAAAATAAGATTTTAAATTTTTCGGGAGTTAAAATCGCTTTGTCTTATGGAGGTTCTAATCCTGAAAACTATACTTAACTATGCCATGAAGTGTTAACATACATATAGAAACGTGCGCGTACATATCTTTTTTTAAATATGGATTTCTAATGTATAACCACACAATACTCAAGGTCAATCCAATTCAGCCAGTTTGATTTATCTATGTGGACAACACATTGAGATTCCGAATCTATCTATTTATGTAGAACTCAATGTAAATAATGAATTGTTATTGTACACCCAACGTTGTCAGGTCGGCATGTCAAACGGCATATCGCATTCTTTCCCAGCACTCACCTCAGCAAATAGCAGGCTCAAGTCACCGGCGGTATCACGTGACCACAAATATAGAGCTGTAGTTAAAATCTAAAATCGTGGCCATGTTGAATAACAACCATTTGTTTGTCACGGCGAAATCGAAAAGTTTATTAGCAGAAATAGGGAAATGAAACGGCCGAGCCACGTGCGCAAACACTCCTGTATTTTCACGCGCCTCACGGAGACGTAATGTTTCGTGACAAGGATTCAATCAATGTAGAATGTATAGTATATTTTTATTTACCGTAAAAGATCTATTTTCATGTGTGTAAGAACATCAAAAATTTAAACGAATTGAGAATTCTTTTTTAAACGCTTGCCGTGCGTGCGTGAAAAACGCATTCGTATGTATCCGTATATTTTTCGAATGTTATAGTAAAGGTCATATGTAAAACATTAAACTTGTATTTCAACATATTGTCTGTGCGTGATTCCAGATTCTTTGTAAATATCTAGTGCGTTTCTCTTGTAACTTTGAAGTAAAAGTCTTATATAGACTTGTTAAACAACCGAACGGATGCTTGCATCATCAAAGCTTTCACCAACTGATGTAGCCAATGTTTCCAGCTATGTCCACATATATACGAAATGTCTATATTTAGTGTTTTGTTGATCTATAAAAGGGCTTTTGCCTAAACAAATTACGTATGAAACTACTTGTAGTAATATTGTCAAGTCACCATTTGGCACGAGACGGGTGTGCCGCAATTGCAAACACGCTCGCTAGTTCGTAATGAGAATAATGATGGAAGCTTGCGCCATAGATCAGTTTGTGCGCGTGCGCGGCTTGCCGATAGCGGGAAATCGCTGATACTTGCGTAAATACGGCAGTCGCTGCTGGGCTTTAGATTAGATGCAGCCGATCGCAACTGTTCTCAAATGAATTTGTTAATGTACGACACTTACTTGCTGCAGCTGACATTTTATAACGATGTCAATCTTTTTGCCTTAACTCGAAATCTAATAAACATTATTGTAATAAGGAAATAAATCCGATCTACCAACAACTTGCTAGCACATAAAATACCCAATAATGATCATAGAGGCAATGATTTCATGGAAATGACAAGTGGGTCATATTGCATCAATAGAACGATGCACGCGAACGTAAAGACACCATAGTGCTGATTGCGATTGCAACTTTGTAATTTTCTCGTGTCACGAACTGCTACAACGTATGTATTTAGAAACGAAACACTTCACAGGAACCCTGTTCTGTTAGCAACAACTTCTTTAAGCGAAAATCGTGTCAATGATATTATTGATGAGTATCGGTTTCCCTACCGGCAAAATTTACATTTAAAAATAGCAAAGATGATGCAAAAAAATATGCCGTTATTATTATACAAATCTATTCATTCGTAATCGTGTGGAAGGATGGAATTATTATCATGATTAACACTTCATCGGGTTGTCTTACATATTTCCCATTGCGTATCGCAACGGGGCCTACTCTATAATTTACGCACCAAAGAATAATTAGGTAGTTAACTTTCGACGCGTATTTACGATTGTTTAACTGCCTGTGCGTAAGTCTACTGTTGCCAAGACCTGTCTGGCTCAATTGATTAAATAATAATAGATGTCTTATCAGATCATTCTTATAAAATGTAGATTATATAAGCGGTCGAAATTAGTACTTTATTTAAGTATGTATTATTTACACAAAATCATGTTCCCGTCTGAAATATTTAAAACCGTGTGAGTCTTTGGTTGTCGTCTTATATAAATAAATAAACTTGCTAAAGTTCAGACACACAGGTGCTAAAGATGTTTTTGTAGGCTTATTCCATTATTGAATATATATTTATATATATTTACTCCAGACATAAGAACCTTCATTCATTTCTTGTACAAAATGGTCAGTTTTAAGATCAGTCGTTCAAAGTTTGGCCTCACGACCTTTTACGCTCCAAAACCATTTTGTTTTCAGCTTTATTGATTGCAACGTCATTGTATCTATTGGCTAAGTGAAACCTATTATTATTCTGAGACATATCTCTGAAATGACTTCTCGGAAATCAAAGAGCGCTACGCCGGCCGGGAAGTCAGAAATTATCTAAGAAGCTGACTTGTTGTTGTCCCTCACGTTCGACAAAAAGATTACCGAGAGATGCGATGACACTCGCCTCTTACTTTATTACGACGTCAAGTGTAATTTATTTTACTGCTACTTGTCTACGATACTTCTTAAAGATACTTACGCCGCAAAAATTCACTTACATTAGCCATGAACGATTAAACATAGCTGCTACGCAATAGATAGTCATATTCGGGTCAATGTTCTCGAGAAATTCGATATGTCGTCGATGTTCGCACAGCTCATGGAGCGTTGCGGTGAACGGGTCACATAGAAAACCGGGAGTTCATTAGACGAATTCTGGGTTCTACTTGTAGCAATAGCAAAAACTATTTTACGTCATTTCGCCACGACTCTGATGGACCGGTGGGAGAGATGTTTTTTTTGTCCTCTTGTCAGATCGCTCTACTCGCCGGTCCGTCACGCGGACATTGACCGTGGTTCTACTATTTGGGGTGCTCTGTTACAATGAGTGTTGTGAAAATTTCACGACTTACATTAATCATACCATACAAGAAATATCTTAACTGTATCGTTTCATAGTATCACGATTAATCTTACGTTTAATTGTAGCTTGGATTAGGTATGTCAAAATGAAATTAATTCCGTTTATTAATTCCATTTATTGCCTGATAATGCGAGTTGAAGTGGTAATCTATGTCTTGTAGGTAAAGTATTAGAGTTTTGTATACTTGAAATCAAAATAATAATGCAAAAACCCCTAATTTTGGTTTTCAATATGTTGAAGTTAAAAAACTTATAAAATAAATTATTGCGTGAAGCGTTGTGAAGCTCTTTGAGCTTTCGATCTTTTAGCTTTTGTTTCTTCTCTTAAGCTAGTTAATACGTAGTATACTATTTTGACAAACAATGTCCATTTAATTTATTATCTCCAATTTAATTGAGGTGTTGAAGTTTGCTTTGTTTAAACCGCTGGTTCCTTACCTGTGGTTGGGTATTACTCTCTTCTCGTTTCGTATATTTTGATACTGAAAGAAAGTATGGCATCCTTTTTTTCGGTGTTATGGGTGTCACACCTTCAGTATGTAAATCAAGGTGTGCAGGCTGTGCGTGAGTAGTGTATAGTTGGTATAGATAGCGTGGTGAGCGGATATCGTGCGGGCGTCGAGCACGCGGCGCGAGCGCGCCCAGTCAGAGTGCCGCCGCGCCGCCAGACGCACGCGCGACTTGCACGTGCTATCCACGACTTTAGTACGAGCAGCTCATCACTGAACTTCGCGTCCCAACAAACTTTGTCCCGTACACAAACATACAAATGATGTCAGTTTGCATGTACCTTGTTTGCCCTTGGTTTTTTCTCGTGATCTACTTGGGTTTCCTTATGCTGGACGTGTAGGACCGACTCTGAGTCTCCGTTCTAGTGTCTGTGGACGTTTGAGAGCGCAGACGCGGCGTAGCGATCGATAAGTGTCGGTAGCGCCGCCAGTCGGTGTCAGCCGTGCGCCGCGCGGGCTAACACGCGGGTGGTTTTGGCGCGCTCCGGCGACGGTGCGAGCGGTGCCGCGTGCCGGGAGCGCCGGTGGTGTTATGCGGGGCGGGTGCGGCCGCTGCCGGGCCCACTGCTGAGCCAGCTGACCGGCCGTCACGATCGCTCCGCACGCGTCGGGCACGCGGCCGCGCGGCGCGCCCGCCATGAGCGCGGCCACGCCAGAGGTGCGCGGCCCGCCGGCCGACGCTGCCTCGCCGCACGTCGCATTGCCCAGGATCAAGCCGGACCTCGGCCTCAATGACGCGACCCTGTTCGCAGTCTACTGCTTCATCAAAAACTTTATTGGGTGAGTCGTGTGCGAAAGGAAACCTGTCCTGTTTGCTGCGTCGATCCTCTGCTCTAATCTTATGTAATGCCTGTAGACAACATCTAACGAGTCTTCCAGAAAATTCTGTGTATTAAGGACTTGCCAAGTTGCTTAAAATATTGATCGCTAAGTGTGTGTTAGAACTCAAATCCGAAGGTTATAGCAAAATCTAAATTAAAGATGATTATGAAAATTGTAGACCGCTGATTAAATACATAGGTATAATATAGACATAAAAGTTCAACTGCAAGGTCAGTCTATAATTTATATTTGACCGATGAGTTTGAGGCCACAATTTAAGTAACTGTTATATAGAGGAATCGGTCAAGGTATATGTCAAAAATACAAATTGACGTATACTATCACTGCTATAAAATTATTGTTAAGATCGGGAAAATGCGTGAAGATAATTCAATTCTATTTATATTTTACAAAACAATGATACCTCAGCCTTGAGCCAGCCTTAAAGAATCGTCTGTAAAATCACTTGTTTACTATCGGTTAGCAACAACACATTAGCTCTCATATGTTATTCACTTATTGGCTGCCAATAGAGCCGAACGACCATGCTGCCATTCGTCAGGCTTCAACACTACCCAGACAAACCAATATTTACAACTTTGTGTTATCTAAGAAAATTCACATAGGTACAACAAATAGTATTTGTATTTTTATCGATATGAGCTATAGATAACGTCTATTAGTTCAATATTTTTCGTCGTCAACCTTGAATTTAACTTAAACCGAGTCATGTTCTGGCCACACCTATGTTCACATTTTTTTTTATCTAAATCTGGGTTTGGCACGACTTATAATAAAAACTGCTACACTGTTTTCCCGTTGCTTAATTCTGATGCACTTGCCTATTGAAGGTAAAATGATAATTTTTCAGTATTAACAACGCAACTACTCAATTCTTTCATTACTGTACAAACTTCATCAATTAGTAAATCCATGTTTGAAAATCCAGTATTAGTTAACCGACGCAAATGCACAACAACAACATCGAAATTGGTAGTTGTTCACCAATTATGGAATTTCTCGATCGGGCCTCTTAGCAACAGCATGTAGTGCTCCACATAATTTTCTTTTTACCGTACATATAAACAGCACAGTATCTGTGGCTAATTGTCGGCAATAAAGGGCGGACATTAGCCGTGCCGAACTTCGTTAGGAGAAAGGCTTCGTTTAGAAAGTACGCTTTGTTTTGTTTTCGTGTTCTGCTGTTTTGGTCCTTGGTAGATAAACCCGGCACCCATTAGATATACCAGATAACTCACACTACATGTAAAGCTAACTGATATCGATAGGCGTCTTGGTAATCTGCTTAACACAGTCACTGTTTTCTATAAATGCAGTCGCAATTAACATTCTGAGTTTCCATTTTGCATATCTAAACAGATTGACGTTCTATTTACTGGCAACATGATCAAGTGCATTGGCTTGCACGTGACTGCTGTTACTATGAAATTTCGTTTTCTTAGCAGAATACAATTGCACGTGTAGATAGGTACTTAGTTTTTATTACGGAGCTTTGTCTTGCTCCGTACAACTTAGCATAACTGTTCTCCGTTGCCACAGATGATTTGATCGGTGGTTGATTTTAGATGCAAACTGTTGCTTTGTTGCAACGAACATCATCACTTTCACAAGAAGAAAAGGGAAAGTCTCAGTGGCGCCCGTTCCCTTGCGGTCAGATTAGCACAGGCTATCGGTTGGCGCTAATTCCTCTTGTTTATTTCATTTCACACTAATGCCTGCTCACTAATCCACGTCGATTTCATTACCGACACCGTTATCTTAAGAAATAACATGTTCATTGTCTCCGGCCCTATCAAAGTCATTGTTGTTATGAAATACATGCCAATTTCACTAATCATTTATATAACCTCACGTCAGATAATATAAACCGTACATTTATGGTTGATTACTTGCATAACAAATAATGATCAGATCTTTATCATGTTTGTTTTTATCGCAATCAAGCTAAACTAAATCTTTAGTAGAGATCACTTACAGTGGCTTAAATATATGGTACATATATATACAATATATTTATACAATATCGAGAGAAGATTATGCCCTCCAACGAGACAAATATGGGTAAAAACAAAAATAAGTAAAGTTGTCAGCACCTTTACCTTCCCATAAAATAAATAAATCTCTAGTTATAACAACGAACATAACTAACATGACCTCTTTCTTTTATCCTAAGTTTAGGTTAATATTAGGACGAAACACTCCCAGTGTCTTCAACCTACGCGATTTTAACCTAATAATACTATACTATATATAATACTTAACTATTACTATATTACGTGTGTATTGCAATTAAACTCTAGAAGTTCGATCAGAATTAATTGGTTTATGTGATCAAAACAACAAGCTAACAAATGTCATGGCTTCGGGGTCAGGGACCTGAACATCCAGTTAACAACTTTTTGTTTAAAGGTAGAGCCCTACAGATTGTTAACAAATAAATGGCTCTGTAAAGATAAATATCTGCTTCATCAATTAAATGAAAATTTTATATTGTTATTCGTATACTGTTTTTAAAACTTGTTGTCTCAAACACTTATTCCGCTCAATTTATATTCGATTCATTTTTTTTGCCATAAACCAGTGTTTTAAACGGAATCAACATCGCAATTTTCACAGTTCATTAACATTCGTTAATTAAAATTCATTTCACTTTTAGCTAAGGTTTTCATTTTTAATACCACATACCAAACTGTATAAATACTTCAGTAAATCAATTTATACACAGTTTAACGCTAAGCGCTGCCAAAATTTATATTAGATAACAGTATCCAGGTCTCTACAAGTACCATATTAACCTAGTTCTCTCAGTTAACACTCACTTACTAAAATTTAATATTGTTGTTAAACAAAGCTTAACAGTTGAGTAAACCTTCGAGCAATTGAACAGGTGCGTAATATATTTAGAATTACAGTTTACTATGCATAAACACGATGAACTACACAAATACAATACCGTCTTGACTTATTCTGAAACGGCTTGGCAGAGGTGTACAAAAGTACTCTCTATTTTGCCAAAGTATGGAAACGTTCCATATGTCGAAAATGACGCATATTTGAAAACCATTTCAATACCTTTTGCTTTGTTTGCTTTTATATAAGACGGGAAAGCAGTCGAATTTGAAATTATTCCTCATAAAAAATTAACATTCAAAACACTCATTGAAATCATAGTAACTACGTGAGATCAACCTTAATTACTTTTGATGATACAAACATCACTTATTTACAAAATTCCTCAACTTGTCGCTCATTATTACTCAGCCGTCAACATTATCAATGTAATTTGTCGAGAACAATGTATTTGATGCATCGAGTTGTTCGTTATCCGCTAGTTGGTTGCTGTCGATCAGCTGTCAGTTCTCGCTACGATGCGTCTTGATATGATAGGAGATAGTGCGTGTCCGAACCAACTGCACGTACGTAACTGTTTACTTGCGTAACAGACGCTAACACAGTATTCATATCAGTTTCATATACCCAAGCCCAATGTTTGTGTTATCACTACTTTGCATACACATTTAAGTGAACAGTTTACGCAACACCTTTTGTTTTTGTCTTCGAGATTTGCCATTGTAATTTAGTTTCGTCATACCTCTCGTTCCGTTATTTGTTTACATGAAAACGACTATCAAGCGAATGGAAAGTTTATGAGGTGAAGGGTCAGAAAAAAACCCACGTTGCAGTTATGCAAGGCTATTTCCATGTACAGTGATGAGCCTACGTAAACCTGTTGAGTACGATTTACTTGTTGCAGTTCCCTTTTACAATTACACAAAAAGTTGCATCAAAATAGCCGCTTAAAAAATTAGGGTGCACCTTAAGCTAGATTTAATCAGACGTTTAACGCGTGACAGTTGGACCATTAACCAGGGATCTCATCTCGCATATTGATTGACGCGTTGCCTTGACGTGCTACTATGGCGCCACCCTACTAAACCGCCCCTTTCACGCAAGGACGTCGGGAATAGGGACGCGCGCATACTCACTACTACACTCGCTGGGGTCTACATTCAGTGTGTACAGTAACATCGCACAGAGAGCACGCTTTCTCTCACCTCCGCGCAACGCTGACCCGCGAAAGTGCCAAAAAGTGATTTTTTGAATTAAAACGATATATCCAGTGCGCTGGAGGACTCTCTGAAACACCATCTGTAAGTATCCCATAGGTTTATACAAAAATAACCTCGATAGCTAAACTAGGTCAAGCTTTCGCGTCCTCGGCCCTATAGGTTTTTACTTATGAATGGGCGTGTTGTTTTTCTACGCTAGCATGGCTTCCTCAGCAATTTGTTTGTCAATTCACTCTTCTGTTCTTGTGTTTGTACTTGCTGTGGTGACGTCATCACCCCTACTGTGGGCGCCATGGATACGGACTTGGGGTGGTTATTCCCATTCGTTGGCATTGATTACTTAAAACAGTGACAATAAAAAATGCAAGACAATGCAATAAAACAAAACGTAATTTAGAAACACAAAACATAATTCTCTTATTTTCTAAATACATTATTACAACTAGAATGATTTTCTTATTAGCGTTTATATTAAAATTTATTCATTTTAATTATATAAATTCTCCCCTTTCTGCGATCCGTGCAACGTTATGGGCCATAACAAAGCAGGACAAAAATATGAAAGAAATGCATAAAATTAAATGTTGCATATTACACCAAACAAAACGGTCCTAAACAAAGGCAACGTTAACCAAAACGCACGGTTGCCTGAGTTCCTCTCAAATATGTATCGCTCGGCTACCATTACGCATCATGTACACTTTTTAAAGCCGTGAAATAACTGTGTTGTAGAAAAAAAGCAAATCGTGATTCAGGTCTTTACTGCACACTTCTGATGTTACATCTATTTTCAGTTTTAGAAAAATTCTGAAGAACGTATCGAAGCTCGAAAACGTACCCTCTTATTTAACGCACTTGCAGAGTTCAGCGCAATGAGAGGTAGAATTA
Organism: Trichoplusia ni; assembly: GCF_003590095.1. Classification (NCBI taxonomy): domain Eukaryota; kingdom Metazoa; phylum Arthropoda; class Insecta; order Lepidoptera; family Noctuidae; genus Trichoplusia; species Trichoplusia ni. The sequence goes on from NC_039485.1 coordinate 9,585,402, forward strand.
ATGATTAATCCAGGAACTGTAGCACTTCCTCTTCAGTGTTCTCGATTGTGTACGAGTAGGAACTATAAGACCGTGATGATTACGCTTGGATAATCTCAATCTAATCTCGCTCCCTCATTCAGAGAAAGTTGTTATCGCAGGACACGCGCAACCCGACGTCGACCGTTCCCTCTGTATTAATTTATTAATACTTCTACTTGTCGGCCTCGTAATTACACAACGCATTTATCACTACATCTCATTAATTACTACTTTATTCCTACACACCAAAGCGTAACCATTCCAATGATTGCGACAACCGACAACCTCTTTTATAGTTTAACAGGTCTCATTATTTGCTACGAAACAGGCAGCGCAGCTGTCATCCTTTTAAAAATATATTTATTTTACACCATAAACGCATTTTTTATAATTATCTAAATGTCTAAGGAACACTGGTCTGCTGGAAACCAAAATTCTATTCAAAACAGTGATAAAGTTACATAAAAATAAAATATTATTTCTCGTGTACGTAACAAAGGAGTATAAAAGTACAATAAAGTGCAAATTTGTGCATTTTCTTTTATTCTTGCACACTATATTGCTCAAATTTTTGCAAACGTAACTGTCCGAGTATTCATTACCCGAATTCCGGGTATTAATTTAATGTCATTAGAGTCTAAAAATAAGTAGGTGTACTTGTGTAATATTTTTATAGCAGTCTACAAAAGTTTTCAGTTATTTAACTGTATTGCATAGGTACAAGGATTTCGCCATGTAAAATTACGTGCATGTTTTCACTTCGCTCTTGATTATACATAGAAGTGGTGTGTTCAGCCGTCCACACTTCCTGCGCCGGCGGCGGCGTCAGGTGGTGCTATTTCTACCTCTCCATGAACCGATCTGTCTCACAATTCACGTTCAAAGTCGATTATTTTAAATACCAGAACGAAACTCAACTTGTTTACCGTGAGATTCAAGGATCCTCAAATTCGTAAAATACCTCAAATTTCTTAAACGTGTTTGTTTACGTGACACCGAATCTTCCCGGTTCCATTCCAGAAATAATATCTTTTAATATTGGAATTGGTTTATTCATTCTGTTATCTATTATGCCCCTGACCAATTCTACGTCGGAAGCGTAACCGCGTCCCATTTAGTTCAACTCTTCATTTTGCAGCCGAACAATGCCTGTATGACCCCGTTTCCTCTCACCGCTATTGTGAGCCGCTGCAAGCAACGACCTACATTTACTATTGTTTATTGCTGTGTAATTAGCAATTTGCCCGAAGCTGCTGATATGAGATAAACGACCTTGGCCGTCAACATCTTAACTACGTGCAAAAAAAATGTAAAACCACCTTCATAGAAAGTGTAAAACACGGAGTAGCTAATCGTATCATAGCGTGCGTATCGTGCGTCCCAAAGATCCCGCCTAAATATAAACATGTTTATTCCGTCTCATATACACCACCTTGCGCGCTCATCGGGCACTTATAAAAAGCGGCGGCGAGGTCAAAGCGTCGTACCGACCGACAGTGTGGTACCCGCACGCGCGTTGTAACGACGCTTGTGTCGATATCGATGCTTTATTATCACGTGCAGCAGTGACGTCACGTGTGTATGCAACGGCCGAGCCAATGGCTCTTGGCAAGTTGGCTGCGATTGATTGAGGTGTACGTCTTCACTAGTTTCTGTTGCGCGGTAGAGTCCACTCGTGTGTCCGTATGGTGCAAAAGTTGATGGCTGAGCTGAAGGTGCTCATAGGGAAACGAGCACCGGCCGGGGGCACTGCCCCCGCGCCGACGCCGCCCGGACAACAGCAGTACACACGAAGGGACCTCAAGCAGAATCTGCACAGGCACATGAGTATCGTATTAGACAGGTCAGTAATGACTGCTTGCAATTATATCGATTTCGTGTATACCAGACTTCGTTACTAGTATCACGTAAGCCCTCGGTATTAGTAACCGATGTTTTTGATATTGTATTAATTATAATAAGTGATAACAACTTGCAAGCTATATATTAGATAATAATTTCGATAAGGTCCGGGTTGGCATGATAAGTGAAAGCATTTTCACACCATACGATTAACTTGAACGCGTTATCATGATGTAAACGGTCCGTTTTCTGAACACTGCGGTCGACCGTAACGTCGATACTATTGAATATTTTATGGCCGTTTTATATCATTGCCATCGTGCTACGGGCAATTCGTCAAACACCGCAAATTGATGTTAAATTTTCAAACAAGTTTTGTTTATCAATGCTAATGTTGGTAAAAGTTTTAACAAATTACGTAATTGAATTGTTATGGTTTTAACAGCTTAAAGTCGTACCCTCTATGGCAATAACTGACGTCTCCTTTAAAATATACAACACAACCATTTACTTTATTTCTTCATCCGTTGTATAATTTAGATTGTAATAACTTCATTAATACATGGTTGGAGCAACACCACTCAGGCGATCAATTTGGCCTCAATATTTGTAAATACACATTAGGATTCTAAGGTCGAACCTCTGTAATGCAAATATGATCGGCAAAATAATAACATAAATAAATTTCTATTGTAACTTTAATAGAAGGTCTACTTACCGTCGGAAATTGTTTCATCACAAAGAATAATGCAATTTTAACCATCTCAGCTGCAAAGGTCGCAGCCCTTCGAGCTCATCCATTTGGAAAGACAATTATAATTCAAACACCATTTCTTTTCTCCATTGAATATTGTTCTTGGTAGATAATGCTCTGGCTTTTATCCGCCATTGTACATATTATCTATGTATAATTAAATAGACCAGAGTTCCAATTGAGAAATGTTATAACGTTTTAGAAGGCGAACGCTAGCGCAGTTTTGGTTATCCTGTAAAAGAGTAGTCCGAAGATAAATTTGAACATGTTAACTAAACGTTTTTGTACCTGCAAAAGCACAGTATTCACAGTGAAAGCAGGGTGAAACCTGGAATATGTAAACTCAACGATCGTCCGGTACGTGACTAAACCCGTGTTGAACAACCACAAACCCCGCACAGAATATTCAGCTTCGAATTTTAGAAGCACAATGCTAACACAGCTTGTTCTTCTAATACAATGTTCTTATAAATGTATCTCGGAGGTCGAACCATAAATAGGATATTTCAGCTATGCTTAAAATAATAACATATATATTGGTAAACTATCGTGATAATAAATACTAAGAGTCGAGCATCATTAACGTGTAAAAAAACATGTAATGAAGTGTATTTCTTAGGTCTTACCACATCTGAATGTTATAAATGATAAACGATTGCGGAGAAACCACATTCTTCCTAACTAATATAGTCAACACACAGGTGTTTAGCTTTTTATTATCATTTATAATATTACTTGTGAATTACGTCATGAAAAAATAATGTTTCCTTTATAACAAAGGGGTAATTAATGCCTTATTGAAACCGACATGTAATAAGAATAAACGTTACGCTTATTTCCATAATTTATTTATAAATAAATATACAAGAAGCCGTTATGTTACTATTTTCAACACATATTATAAAATTTTAATTTTAATTTCAAGGTGAGTCGTGGTAGACCTTACTTATAAATAGCAAAAAATTAAAATACCTAGTGGTTTTTTTTTATCGTGACCGTGATTACTTAATAATGAAGTATTACATTATTGCAAAAATTGCTGAACTGATATGTTTTCATCATATAACTTACCCACGTTTTGAGTTACTAAAACCGAAACCATATCGCCATCCTGGAATATTTTTGGTATAAAAGCAGTTAAGTCAGTCTATAAGTATATCGACGAAATTTGCACGTGGTATCACGTGTAACCTCCCATTTTAATTAAAGGAAAAAGTAAAGTGTCGATTTTCTCTAATTTGAGGTAATTTAATAGCCAACAGTTATAATATCAGTATAGTACCAGTATCAAAACCGATTCTTTCTAATTAACTTGAACCTCAACTGTCAAATGTAGCCGGTTTGTAGAGGTCTTACATTTACAGACGTGTAAACAATTACCAGAATCGTTCCCCACACGTGTTTATGTAAACACTATTGCCAGATGGATAATATTAAATTAACATATTGCTCATCTTACTCTAGATCTTGGATTTATCAATACTGAAGGTAGTGTATAAGTTAAATGCCTGTCTTTGATCAGTGCCCGTAAAGTATGTTGCATTCGGCAATCTTACACGGCGCAAATAATTAAATAAAGAAACACATTCAATTGGCTTCAATTTTCACACATTACGGATATATCTGATAACTATGGACTTTGCTCTCCACCTTTAAACTTTGTAATTGCGAGATGCTTTTTATAAGCACACTTGCGTACATTCGAGTAATCCACGCCTGCGTCATTCGCACTTTGTATCCATCTACTGTTTCTCTTTTAATTGCACTACAATTTAGTTGTCTACATACATCATGCGATGTCATTGTCATTAGTGACCTGTTCTTAATGACTTGCGGAGGAAATAATGTGTTTTATAACGTAATTCTGCTCACGAGTACCTTCGCGTGGACTCTTCCAATTCCCTTGTTATGGTCATATAATGGGCTATAAAACAATATGACTCTGTCAACGTACCTTTTTATAGACCTTTTAGCAATAAACCTAGAAGCTAGTTGGTGTACAAAAATCCTTATTATATACTTCTATCTAGACATAGAATAGTTCGACCTTTATCTCTAGGGAAATCCTATCCAGCCGGGATAAAATGAAGCCAGTTTCCTTTTCCTTGACGTGGCTATCTGTACAAAGTTTCCCGTTTATCGGCCTGTCGAGACTACCGTCGGTAATATCAATATATTTCACATTCCTCAAGTGTAACACAAACGTAGAGTCTAGACAAATGTTGTTTATTTGTAAAATATTTACTTAGCACCACACTCACATTAAAACATCAATCACTCAGATTGCTATGTATTTACAAGGCAGTAATGACTTGTTTACATGCACGTTGAGACTGCTCGACGGGACATAAAGTTATACGCGTGTCGGGAAGGTGTGACAGCCAATATTTAAATCTGTTCACAGTGATGCATTTCAAAATGTGTCGAACACTTGGCACCAATGTCACGCCCTTTGACGTCTTGGCAAATTAAAATACCTAATCAATACTCGCACCAAATTTAAAATCGATAGCTTCCTTATTTATGCGCCTCAAGGACTTTCCTACTCTTCACTGCATCAAAGCACAGTAAACCGCACTGTTTATTACCTAATCGGAACACGTGTTTACATGGATAGTAATCAATGTTATCATAAATACTCCATTTTATGGCTGGAAACATCTTGTGCATATTTAGCGGAAATAAAACTTTATCTAGCAAGATGGAAACAGCATATCCTTAGCATAATACGAGAAACTTGCTGGCAATATTATCCAATACAAATAAACCAATGTCAAAATAGCAAATTGGAAGAAGTCGCACATACTTAATAAATAGCACCGACAAAAGAATCTTATGATTAATTCGTTACAGCAATTTTAAAGCGGGACAGTGTTCAGAAATATCGTCTCCAGAGCTAGAACACAACCTTGCGCTAAATTACGAATTGCGTGGTTTTGTCAAATGCAAGTAGGTAATAAGTCGTGGGGATTAAGCGATTCTATTTGCGGACAATCAGTTTTAGATGCTGTAATATATTAGATAATAATTAATCCAACCACATGAAACTATTGGCAGTAGTTTTTGGCCTGACATCGACGTTTGACGAACTTTACCCCCTTAGCTAATGCGTGACGGGACTTGAAAAATGCGAATACAATTCTACGTCATTCACATGCTATTATGTGGCTGGCATGATACTCATTGCTATGCCTTAATTAAGGCAAGAACTATGTTTAGATCGCCCAGGTCGAATAAATTGTTCTAATCTAACTATCCGCCGTTAGAGTAGGCAGCTTGTTTATAACCTACGCAGTTTGAATTATTCCAACCGCAAATTTCCGCACCTGACTTATATTTAGACAACAGTTATGGGCGTTCTGCACGATTTATAGGAAAGATCATCCTATGACCCCTAATTATTTATACTGATCACCTGGACCATGTCCAGAGGAATGTCGGAATGACACCTAGGAGTGACTGTTTAGACGCATGTAAATCATACGATGTTCGCATATCGTGGTATTATTCACCGCAAATATCGATATCTTCGTTAACGTTCGGATTACGCCCGGCGGCGGGGGTGCTTTGTAGTGGTGACCGCAGTCGCATGCGCCGAGCCGCCCGCGCACGGCCGCCCGCCGAGGCCGCACCGAAGCCGTGCTATGCCACACCGTCTAGGTCATTACACTTATTCGCGTGTACACCTTATCGCGTTCTTATTATCGCATTAAACCTATTTCATTCGAGTATAGATCGATTCCGGCGCCCGTTCGTAAAGAGTCTTGAATTTTTCGTGCGGCGAACGCGAACGGTCGCGCTTGTAACGCTCGTCCGTCGGATGACATCAGTTAAGCCAGCACGTCCGCTGGAAACAATACGCACTCAGTGTCCACGCTGTGGCAGTGTCGGACGTACGAAGACCTTCATGGAGGACGGGCGGTGCGCGACATGCGAGGCTCTGGGTCGCCGGAGTCTCTCTACCAAATTGCTGCAGGTGGCCACCGCGCAGGCGCATATGAGGACATGCTCACATGCCGCCTCTCCACCTGAACAGGTGCATGACTCCGATCTCGCTTCCCGGGCTCTCGCCGCCAAGCGACGCAAGTCTATAGCCGGCTTCAAGCTTAATTTGTTGATAGACTCGCAACCGAAATCGACGACTACCGAACAACCCCGATCGCCATTCGCTCGTAGAAACACGTGGTGCTCGTAAGTTATCAATTCTGTTATTGATTCACTTTGTTTCTGTCATTAATGGTTAAGATTACCGCACTTTATTAGCGCGTACAACTTATGTAATGCCTGCTCATCTTTTCATAAAAGCTGTTTGTCTATTTTATCTTTACATATCTTATCACACCTGTCGTTATTTGATATGTTTTGTAATCTTCTATACCACTCGATCAGTATCAACTGCGAGTTACAAAAGTATGTTTTGATCATATAAATAATATCGTCCTCATATCACCTTGAATTAAATTGGTGTTTCAAAAAAAATTAATTGTTTACGGAGTGTTTTCTGACAATAAGCGAAGGTCTCCCACACTTACCGCATTCGCCACAAACTATAATCGATACGGCCTTGGAACTATCAGCTCATAGATACAATCCCTCACTGTAATCAAATTGTACTTAATGTAATTAATATTTCTATATATAAAAAATCTATTGATTACAATCTTGCGTGATTTCTTAATAAATAATGAATACTTCTACTGATAATGCCGTAATAATCCACTTTGTCCACCTCCTATCTGTAAAGAATTAAATTTAAGTGATTAATAGTCTATTTTGTGCGCTATGATATCTGATGCTAAGTAAGCTGTTTAGACTCAATCTAAAGTAATGCGCAATTATTCCACTTGTTGGTTAGACTTTCAGATTTCTTAAGAGCGTTCGTGTGAATCTGTGTAATTTTTCTGGTTACAACTTGAACGAAGCTCTATCTATTAATTTGAAACTAACGGAAATTCCAATTTGTACGTCCCAGTATCCAGTTAAGGCAATAAAGAGCGAAATCAGGAACTTGTCACTTAAGAGAATTTCTTTCCACTTTATTATGACTAAGAAAGCTTTCGAAAGCTATTACTTAACGTCACAATCGCATTAATTTGATTAATTATTAATAACAGACCTTAATGAAGTTTTCATTGGAAACTGAATACTGGAATACGAGGAACAGTTCTCGTTAATGCTATTATCTATCTTACGTTACAAAGATGGTTGGTCTTCGCTGTTGATTAAGTTTTTTACTTCGCTTTACTCGAATACATTTATATGGGATGACAGTACAATAAACTCATCAGAAAATAAAATTGAAATAGTTGCCTGAATGTTATTTATGATCATGATGATGCAAACGCTATTAGAGAGAACTAAAAAATTGTAAGAAAAACTCTACATGAACAATATCATGTCTTTGTTACTAGTATGCAGTAATCTTTAGTTCTGTCATCCTACAAATCGGTCGATGCTGGCATTGTCCACAGATGCGGATCTAATGGCCATGTAGATGACTAAGATGATAAATTATAATATTCATTATTGCGAGTGAATTGACTGTAGAATATTAGAGCCAGCGTCCACTAGCAACAAAACATTAGTAAAACAGTTTTGTAACCGTCTTCCAATCAAAATGATACTGTTCTGTCATTACGTCGCAGATCATCCCTATGTTTCGTTTAAAGCTGTCTTGCAACTGTTTTGTTGCCAGTAAACACTTGCTTCGTAAGCAAGTCATTGTTGATGATTTTCCGTCTCTATATACGCATGCTCTGCATTTTGATACAATATATATCAGGGATTAAATACACATGCGATAAAGTAACACTTTATCATCTACTTAGAAATAAATCTTTATCAGTATCTTTTCGTTCGATCTTCAATTGTGATTGATTGGTTACATCTTTATTTAAAGCATCCGGGTGTTGTGTTTACATTATATTTTTAGAGATTGGGTTTTTATACCGTAGAGTACCATAAATGTTTATAATTTAAGTCTTTGTGAATACTGCTTGCCTTCTACAGCTTCCAGTACTGGACTTTGTGTACACCGTCACGTTAAGGATTTTCCTAAAATGTGACTTAAATAAATTGCATTAAAAATAAAATCATCATAGCAAACATTACTTCGCATTCGACTTCTCTATTAAATTTAATGATGCATACATAAACGCGCTTAAAATCAATACTATTTACAATTCCCTATGCTTTGTGAAGATAAAACCATGCGGTCACAGTATGGGACAACAATAAATATTTATACGGTAATGTCACACGTATTTTTTTCTAATTAAGTACAATTAATGCAGCCGCCAAGGTTAATGGATATCATGCATATGTCAGATGTCATATAGTTAATACTAATTAATTCCTCTCGTGATAATAATAATAATGATATCGTATGTCATCAGAACTACTTTGTAATAAGTACATTCAAACAAATAATGTACATTAGAATACTAATGTTCCAACCAGCTAGAGCGATACGAACAGTTACGAAAATAGTCTAACACATGATTGTTTCATAATTTATGAATTTTGTAACATGAATCACGTTTAAATAAATCTTGCAATATTTGAGACCGCTGGATTTATGTTGGGAAGATGAATTTATTGTTAGAATATATAACAACAATCCACCTTGAAGCCTCGCCAAGCCACTTGTCGTACTTACAGGTTGTTATGTTTCTCGGTTCATGCAAATTAGCATTCTGCCGATTGGAAACTTGTCTGTATCCCATTGTGATGCATCAAATTTATTGCCAGCCGTTTGTTGTGGGAACAATTCAGTGGTTTCACTGTTAATACTTGTAAAAACCTAAAAGAGCAACTTTAAAAGACCAAAAAAACTCATTAACCTCCTTTTTTATTAATTGTTCTATTTGCCTTGGTTCTGAAATACATGTTTTTTATGAGACAGATTTTGGTGTTGCAGCATTTCCTAGTCCTTATATTGCACAAAGCTTGTACTCTCTAGAACAATACACGGAAGTGCCATAGTAATAACTGTGGCAATTGTTTGATGACACTTGTCTAGCCGTCTCAGTGATAATGTCTGCTTGAGACGTCTCGTTTTCCGACTGGCTCATGCGTTCATAACAAGTCCAGTTTTTGTACCGACTCTCCTTCCACGACTAGATCGTAGGTTGCATCAGGCTGCTCTCATGCCGCTCACAATTTAAATTAAATAAAATTAACAAAACAAATCTTATATGAAACTGCTTTAAAAAGTAAAAATATAACGACTCTGGTCATTTTCTTTGTGCTATTTTTATTTCAAACAAAAACTAAAAACACTGACCAAATCTGGTTAGCCTTGAACCTACGCGATAGATTAAATTGAATGAGCTTTAGCATTAAGTGCGAGGTGCGGCGACTGTTAGATTTATTCTCGTTTTTGAGGTACAACGGGTGTGTCGCAAAAGCGTTGCCTTGGTGTTTCGAGGCGCCATCGTAGCCCGTAGTAGGTAGAGTCGTGCGCGCGCCACTTGCTCCGATCCCCTCCCCCACCGCCCGCTTCGCTGCGACCGGCCCGGTCCCAGTTTGCCGCAACGCGTCGATCCGGTTGCTCGCGCGCCGTCACAAACATTTTTTTTACCATTGCTACCTCAGCACGCACAACGTTTTCCAACGCACAAAACAACAAAGACGGCTCCGTTGACCCCGCCGCCGGGAACTCGAGGGTCCCGTATATTAAAATCGATAGACAAAGTGGAAACCATGCAAACAAAACTTATAAGTGGAAGCTATACGTCCATCATGAACAAGCAAGATCTGCTCAGGGAGGTGGTCGTGAAGTATATAGACTACTTCTATCCCGTGTAAGTACAGTTTTTAAAGCCTCAAGTAAATTCGTCTGCATTCTGTTGATATATTATAAGCTGACGCATTGCGGAGCTGTCGCTTGCTGCCGGTTGTCCAAGTGACGGTGGTGTGAAGGTTTTCACACAGCTCGGCTAATTACCGAGCCAGTAAGTCGGTGAAGGTTCCACGGCAACGTGGCCGGCTGCAGCCAGACAAACCGTTGTGCCTGACGTCAGCGCCGCCTATTGAACATAAGTGTCTCTATCGCCTGGCTGTTATATCGATCCGTTGCACTAAACTCTATATTATTCTAAAGGTCTAGGTCCGCTTTATTGCAAATATCAACCTTGCGTCTGTTGAATTTTGTCCGTTGAACCAGCTACTACACCGGTGACACCTAGACGTAAGACGTTGAACCTTCGTGTTCTAAACTCATTCATTCACATTGTATTTTTAGTTACCACCAGGATCTTTCGATGACTAATATGTTTTCACGGCCATAACCAACCACGCGTTAACTGCATTTAATAGTTTTTAATACAGTCGGATAGCAACAACAGTACTTTATGAACTATGTGGATTATTTTTATAGATTAATTTATTATATCGCTAGGTCAGGGCTCGAATACCGTTCATAATGAAGTCATTCATAACATTGGCTGTGTTTTATGAAATCCTAGGGAAAGCACCGTTGCGTGACCGTTTCGCGTGACAAACACTGACTACCAGCACATTATGCCCCCAGTGTCCCACTAATGCCCTTTGTGTCCAATTGGTTTTAGTGTGCACCTCCTAGCAGCCATTGTTCTATACGAGCGACACGTGAATTTAACTTTGGTTTTGTTATTTCACGTGATTCAACTTTATGGCAAGCCCTCGAAACACTGTATTTCGCAAAACGTTTATACTTTACTTCCTCCACAATCAGCTACAATCATAAAGCCTCGTCCATAGAGTTAACAATTCGCTCAATTGAATTCGTACAGCTAGTCATTTCTTTGCGCTAATTGAAAGGAGCTGCGAGTGTGTTATGAAACACGGCCGCTAGATGTAACGCCTGGGCCGCTGGCGCCAGCCATGTCGACACGAACACCCAACGATTTCCCTTCAATGACCTTGCGCGTTTACACTCAGCTCAATACACGATAACAATACGCGACCCATTGCAGCGCGCTGCCCGCTGATAATTGTGATAATCCCACAAACACAACATGCTCGTGCGGCACATATCCATGTGTAAATTGACCACGCAGCTTTCCTGAATAACGATGATCACTTAATAAACGCAAATGTTAGCCAAGCAATTCGAATCAATGGAGTCAATTCAAATTGTCAACAGTTTAAACTAATTGAGTGTATCTGATGAATGCCGGTAGTGGACAAACAATGTACGTTAAGTGTTCATGACTAACACATTGAATTTTCATGCAGCTCGCATAATTTCTTCAGTGACCTTTGTTTTCTAGTCGGCATTGTTGTTAAAGTGCACAACGCAATTGTTTGATACATCATGATTCATCGTAATATAATGATATACTTATTTTGGAATTGTTATCGTAACGATGTTTTCTTTGATGACTGCCAATTAACTTGTGTGAATACGTGATAGACGGCATGTGCCTCTCTTTCTTCGCAAGCTTTTCCCTCAATAATAACATTACGTCCCACCAGCTATTTTGAAAAATAGGGAATAATTATTGTATCTGCTCAGGTAACAACGCACTGAAAATAATCATGAATAATTGAAAATGTGCATATTTTCCTCCTGCGGCTGTCGACAACTGATGTAAATTCATTTAAACGAATTCCTTTTCATGTTAGTGATTCGCTTCTCCCACTCGCCGAATCCGAATCTTGCGTTTCTTTACAAAAGATTTCCATCAAACCAGTTTTATTGTAATTCACTAAACCGAACCAACAACATATAAGGCTGACGTTATTTTTGGTCGTGATCATAACATACATAAGAGATATTGTTTATGCGCTTTACGACAAAAATCTCAAAGGTTCTTTTGTTCTCTCATGAAAGCCTCGAATACCTCTTGAGTCTTTGTCCGAGATGTTTAAAGTGCAGTAGAGTCGAGTGTGATCTACGCAAACACGCACGTGCGTGGTGACAAAACGTTTATCGCTTTGTTTGCAGCATCTATTTACTTAACATCTTTTTTAAACGCATTTTCATTTAAACTTTATTTCAACACTGGAGTTAGTGTTATTACGGTGTAGCGTTTCTTTTCTTACGCAAATATTTGGAATGATATGAAACAAGCAGGTTTTGTTTCTATTTCGAACAATTCTTGTGTAAAACTACATAATTTCTTTCGCATTCTGGGACAAGGATTTTAATGATACAAAACTGAAAACTGAATTGCAACTACGAGCACTTATTTGATTTTCTTCAAAAATATTAAGTTACGTAAGAAAAATAAGTGCTACGATATTTGCTCAAAATTCGTTATACATTCGCTTCTTGTAGACTTTTCTGTCAGTATCGGTAGCTAATTAAAAGCACTGATGTGATATGTTTAAATATATAATTATCACGTTTAGTTGTGGTGTTGTCGGTGAAATGTCGTCACCTTCACTAAATACTTTCTCCGCGTCTCATGTTTCGTCAGCTTATGTTTCAACTTTTTCATGCACAGACCTATGCCTGTGGGTGGTTTGCGATTTTGTCAACTGCCAATCTTGCGTAATAATCACGGAATAATAAACTTGTTTTTTCAACTTGGAACTAGAGAAAGCACGTATTCAACATGTGAATAAATAAATAACATAATCACTCCTCTGGTCGCTTCCGATTTAGTTAGATTGAAAATTTAGGTACGTACATAGGTCACATCTTCAACAGTGCTGACTTCGGTGGCTCGACACAGTCAACAAAGTGGTAGACGTTAATGGCCCAGCGATCCATTGTTGCGGTGGTGGTCATGTGGTCCACGGCCGTTGTTTTATATCGGAGAACACGGTGGCGAACCGGTCGAAATCGATCCGCGACGCAGTCCTCAACGGTCGAATGGCTTCAACTTTAGCGGTGTGTTGTTCACCTCGTTGACGCGACACGGAATCCGTCGGAGAAAGTCAAGTACGCAGTCGTACGTCGTGCTACATACTAGCTACCGGACGATTACACCAGCGAGATTGGATCATAATGGGTAAGTCCGGCAATCGTGCCTAGTAATGGTATCTCTCCAGTTGCTAAGTAGAGTGTGTCGTCATTCTCGCGCTGCACGTGGCGCCGGCCCGCGTGCTACGCTCGTGACACGTTGCTGCATTTGTGCACCATTGTTTGCTCACACTCCGCTCCACCAACATCTAGTGATTGCTCAGTCATCACGAAACTCTGCGAAAACTGTAACTTCACCTTTACAGTTACCTACGTGAGAGGTTCTAGACCTCAATGATGGTTGACTGACTTTTTTAACGTTACTACTTTTTAAATTAACTTCCTTTCTCGAATATCGTTCGCCGGCGCGCTGTCTGAACAGATCAATAGGGGTTTCTAGGTCAAGTGTTCTTATCTGGCAAATGAAGACATATTTTTTCTTACAGCCCGGCAGACACATAATGTCTTTTCTTGTTGTTAACAACCGGGTAGTAATGCGCTGCTGAATACACACACATGAGCGTGTAACCACAATCGAGGAAATAGGGTATAGGCCACACCAGAATTGAGTCCTCCATTGTTCCCTATTGTTGTTACAAATACCGATCAGTTCAGCAGGCGGGTCAACGCTTTTGCAATATTTATCCACAGCGCACGGTGTTAACGTAATCATCCGCAGTGCAACCGACGGAAGCTTTTCTCAAAATTACCGGTCCGTACTTATTTATTACAGTAATAATTACATATTGTATGTGCATTATCTTTGAATACGATCGTGCCCTTGCGCCACCTTTCCATTGCACCAATGCTTGCAAACGTCCGCGGTAATAGTAAACTGACGTACGCACAATGTTTTGTTGTGGCGTTTTAAAACGTGAAAGCGTTACAATATAACGATTTATGTTCGCATTCCAACGCACCGATAATATAATCAACTTGTCGTTTACGTAAACGATAAATCTCCGTGCTAATTTCGTTTATGTAGAGACAAAGGCGTGCGCATAACGAATTGATAATTTTACGGAAACTTGCAATTATATGGGAAATGTAAGCGATCAAGTTTTACGCGCAAATTCTTGTATTTGCCAGGACGGAGCGCAATCATGCATAAATGAATTATGCATTATTCAAACGCTATTATAGCATGGAATTCCGCATCCCGAAAACTTTAAAAATCATTGATAATTACGCATATTTTATTTCCACAGATTACAACCAAACGTCACGTGTACTGTCTACTGCAAAGTGTTTATTAAGACATTCTTCATTTTATACTGACATGATATTATTTAAATAATGTAAACAATTTATGACACACTTTTTGAAGTGTTTTCTTTATTACAATTCTACGCAGCTCATTTACTATCGACAACAAACTAATTAGATGTTTTTTTTTGTTACAGCGCATCGGGCACAAGCGCGGTGGCCATCGACAACAAGATCGAGCAAGCTATGGTGAGTAATTAACAATAATAATAATCCTGTTACTTTCATTAGGCAATACGCACTGAATGACCGCTGAAGCCATAATTACAAAACTACATAATGCAATAAAAAAACCACAAAACGCGGCAGATTAGTTAAATACTGCTAGTTATGAACCATCGTTTAGCTATCGACCGTTTCCTTCATTATTCTTTATGACTTGCATAAGGAAATCATTGTATTGATTACCACATTAACGTATTCAAAAGTAAGTGGAAACGTAAAATCAAATGAATTGTATAATTGAATTCTTTAATAATCAATATTTAAGGCACTTGATAAAATATTATAGTCGATCATTTTTTTAATCATTTTACTAAATAAGCGAATACTGAATAAGCGAATTTAAAAAGTTTATTGAGACAACCATTTTAGCTAAGATTATTTCAATCAAAGAAGGCAAGCCCATCGTAAAAGGTTAAAATTGAAGAAACTAATAGTTTCATATTATATTTCCCTATTATGTAAAAACCTACGGAGCTGATGTTGGATAAGAAAGAAAAGTAAAAGGAAAACAATAAAAATAACTCATTGTGGTTAAATATCGAATGGGTTTCCCATAAAAATAATAAGTTGAATATATATGAGCGAAGGAAAAAAAGCTACAGTTATTTACTAAGAGACGAAGCTATATTTTAAAGCACTAACTAACTTTACTAAAGAAAATGACGTGAAACATAAAAATAATGCATTTTCATAAGCTCTGATAAAAAATAATATATCTGAGACTTTGGCTTAATGTTGAGATAGTATACAGCTGTATTCGTAATCCGATATAATCCAATGAGTTCCAACAATTTTAAAGTAAATTTTATATTTATCCTAATAATGCATAATTCTTGTTATTGTTTTGCATTAAGCTTTTAACTCTACATCTTCTTGCAATTGTATAATTCGAAATAGGAAATAAGGCTCTCGACTGTTTTAATAGGATTTCTTTAAACTTCTAGGCGATATATAATTGTTCTAAAATTAAATGCTTATTATTTTTGGTGGCTCCAAATCAATCATATTTTCAAAGCTACTTACTATAATCCAATGCTTAACTTGCATTAGCGTACTACTATGGTTTCAAGTTCAATACACTAAGGTATAATGCGGGCTCTAGCCACACACAGTTAAAAAACAATTGACATGTTACGTTCCGTCGCATTATCATTCCTATCTGAGTATTTAATCTATCTGTAGGCGGTATTTCATCGCCTAGAGATCATTACTTTTTACTCGATGTCGCGCTGCAATCCAAGACCTCCATTGGATGGCGTGTCAGTCGGACGCCGGGTTCCGCATGTGCTCAATCCTAGTAATTCGTGGAACATTTTATAACTGGCTTTGAGGACGCCGCGGCCCTTTTATGCCCATAGAATGTATAGAACC
This sequence comes from Trichoplusia ni, assembly GCF_003590095.1. Lineage (NCBI taxonomy): Eukaryota > Metazoa > Arthropoda > Insecta > Lepidoptera > Noctuidae > Trichoplusia > Trichoplusia ni. The sequence continues at coordinate 9,601,775 of NC_039485.1, forward strand.
GCATTAATTTAAACACCGCGCGTGACTCGCTACCGCCGCATGCGTGTGATAACTTTCATATCATTGGTACCGAACAAAAATTAAAGCATAACCACTGACTGATACCGGCCGTCAGACAAAAACATACAAGTCAATGACCCCACGAAATCTAATTCTATTATTTAGGTTGACGGGTTTGTATTGCGATTAATGCGAACGTTCAATAAATATCCGCGTCTTCATTTAATTTATTACCGAAGCCACACAAATATTCGATGCAAATTCTAGCTCTCCTTGAACGAAAAGTGCCGAGAATATCGGTCAATTGTACTGACCGATATCGCGTCGAGTGCGACGTAATGTTGATAACACCACTAGACCACGTTGATGAGGAAATTTCGACATTATCGTAATTTTTCACGTTACATGTTGGATCGTAGCCATTACGATTCCGTTTCACGCAGAAGTTGCGTAAAGATGCAATCTCCCGAGAGTTTATCCGTGTTTATAATAGCAATGGTTGAGCTGCATAACACCGTTATTAGATCGGAGTCACCATTTGAATCTCTAATGACTTCCCTTTTTTAATGGCCAGGAAACGCGTCCCGTTCTGTCCTGAAGCGTGTTATGCCTTGAGACTGACTTTACGGCGTTTTATGCTTATGCATGAGTGGTTGGTGGACTCATGCATCAAACCTGTGTATATTCCTTATTCTTTAGGCCTGGAGCGTACCTGTATCGTTGCTGTAGAACAACAATTAATTTTATCGGTCTCCTTTCACATTGCACTTAACATGAGTCTCTTCTTTTATTCATTGCACTCGTGGTTGTGGTGGGCGTAAATTTGCAACAGATTTCTCTTCTGCCATCAAGTACATCTGCTATCGCAATTGAGATTCATCGTCGTGCACTATTGGACGCGTCTCACATCGTCTATAATTAGCCGACGCAGATGGCCTCAAGCGATTGACCCCAATCCAGCCCTAATGCTCACTACCATCGCATCATAGTATTTTTATCACTCACCACAACACGCTCGTGCAGTTCTCCTAGCTCCTTATATGTCGTTATATCCGTCCCAATCAATAGTGTTAACTAAATAATTTAAGCGTACTAACCGCTCCATTTAATTTGATCACCAACATGAACACTTATTATAGAGTATCTAAATTTAGCACGGCTTAACCCTTTTTATCTTAAAATTCATTATTTTCAACACACGTTGCGTATTATCACAATTTTACAAGATTAAGTGGACTCAAATGTTGTATTTATCTTTTATAATCAGTTATCAACTCTATGCATTATATATCCGATAAAGTTATATCTTCTACCTCCGATGTATTTTCAAATTAATTTTTGCACTATTTACAATAAAATCTGTAGAGTCTATCGTCCTCAGTTTACTGTCCCACCAACAAAACATTATTTATTTACAGAAATCTCAACTGAGCAAACAATTTATTTGCATAAATTTTAATTTACACAGTAGTATATTATCATCTCAAGCATCAAGCAAACGCGGCGGGACCAGTATTTAAACCGGTCCACCTTGAAGAACGCCATCTTACATGGCGCACGATGAATGTACACCTGCAGATCGTATATAATTTTGGAGTCTGTGGTACACTGGTTCTCGCTTGTTTTCGTAATATCTACGCCTAACGTTACGTCACCCGGGTAGATATGTTTATGCGTACCGTCGTATTGATGTGTAGCAGCCATAGCTTACACCACTGACCTGGTTTCACACATCTGTTCAAACATAAATTTCTTTGATTCTAGTCAAGCGTTTACATTTATTCTACTTTTATATATATTGTTTAGTTTCTCTTTGATGATTGATGTCACGAGCGGTGTGTTGTGAAGTACCATCTCATGGCCCGTTACTTTTGTCGTGTTTCAAGATGTCATTTGCAAGTATTATGAGGACGGTGGTTATTTGTTGAACGGTGCGTGCAGAAGTTTTTATTAGCTCCATGCATCGCTGTAAGCTAATTCCCTTATTGTATACGTGATTTGCATGAGCTAAACGTGACCCGACGGGACTCGGCCGGCCGAGAATAGACACGGAAGGAAAGCCGGCTCGGCGCGCTGCTGGAGTGGAGACACGTGCTCCCTTGATTATGCGGCCAATTCGTGTACGCCCACCAACTGGATAAAGACCCGGAGACGTCAGGAGGTCACACGATTTGGTCGCGTGCCGCCAATAACGTAAACGAGCGTTGGAGTAATTTGCAACTAAGAGCGGCTCTGCGAGAGCACGCGCCAGATCGGAATCGCATCACGAAACCAGGAAATGCTAGAAAAGTTTTCTTGGAAAATAAACCTGCTCCCATTTAATGAAGTCGTTGTCGCGTCCATAACGGTGCGATCAATCTGAACTCAGAACCCTAAATTTTTCATTCACCTGGTCAGGGTCGCCATTTTTAGATGCTCGAAATATTGCTTCACCTACAAAATGGGCACACGGAATGGTTTCTGAATTTTTAAAATAACGTCTTAATTTCATAACTGCATAACTATTAAAGTAATTTACTTTCCTAAGAAAAACATTTTGGACTAACGCAATATTCAAGTTAACCTTGTTTGTGTATCTGCATTTAGCTTATCTATTATTTATTTTTTATAGATTTATCATGTTATCAAAGCAATGGAAAAAATGTGGAAATCTACAAATTTACTGTAAATCTAAGATTACCACAATCTTACTCGTAAGTTGATAACACCTAAACAAATTGCAAAAAATGTGGTAAACATGTTTTCGTTTAATACTTACTAGCATCTGCTATTTGTTATCTTTTGCATTTTGATTGCTGAATAATGTTTTATCTGGGTATAAATAGTTTATTTGTATTGCCGATTTCCGTGGATTTCGATAAGCTGTTTTTTATTTATCTCGTATATTCTTCAACAAAACGTTTACCGCGTGGTGAATATCTTTGTTTACATTTGATGGAGGTACTTGGCAAAACTTCCTAGACAACAATAGTTTGCACATATTCCATATATTTTTCCACTTCATTATTAATCATCTTTGATGTTACCTTTATTTATAAATATGATGTTTATTATTCTTCGACACAAACGCGCGGGATGAGTGTTGCAGTGACATCACCTCTAAGGGTCAACCAACCAGTCATGATTAAATACGTATTTGACCGCTAAAGACTTTTCACTTGTTTGTTTTAACTTATCGCCGTGATAAAGTAGCTACGTCAATATGTGTTTACATCAATTTATTTATTGCTTTCTTTATAAAGTTTATTAATTCCATAAGGAAATTGATAAGAGCGTCTGGGTTGAAAAAGGCAGGTCAAGGATTGGTGCGTCTGATGGTTGTTAGTGGACAGATAGACTTGACCTTAGACATAATATATATCGAGAGCATTATTACCGACAAATAGGAACGTTATCGTAAATAAGAAAGCAAACCCAGACTTCAATAACAACGTCCTTCGTTCCAACGTCCTACATTACACACCATAAAAATATAAATTTCTCTCCAATAAAACAGGAAAACCAACTGAAGTTATTGTTACTTTATAAAATACGTTCTACACTTATGTCACACAGATACAATGACTAAGTCTTATACAACGACGTTGCCAACTGTTAAAATATACGCCCAAACGTATTCCACAGAAAGAACGCAGCAAGATCAAAAATATTTAAACACATGGCTTTTAACAACTGCGAATTATTCCAAACTATTTGCAAAATTAAATTCCACAGTAATTTGTAGGCCCTTATTACACGAGTAAATTTAGTTCGAAACCACGGAGACACCATTGTTTCAGGTACTGTTGTACAAATATAATAATAATGTTCATTGTTTAAATCAAGAACATACATTTCGCTATCCGTAGTCATAATTATTTACAAAACCACGTGATGTGTTACATCCATTCAACGTTTTGAACATAGTTAATGTTATGAATTTAAACACTTCAATATTAACATCTTCTAGTCTTTAGAAAAGTTTAATGTTTGAGTAAATGTAGGCAAAGTAAGGTGAGGTGAAAATTGAAAGAGTATGCACCATGTGTGGAGAATCACGTCAGCCCGACTACTTTTACGAATGCTCTGTGGAATCGAAAACCTGTTTTGCAACTTGATGCATATTGATAAATTAGTTACACCCACAAGCAAACGTTATGGTAATGACCATTTTCATCCAATTTATACGATCGGTGCTTACAGCATACTACTTCGATATGATCTTATTAATAACGTTATCATATTTCATTACTTTATACCAATGACACCCATTAGATCCTTGTGCACACATTCTGCTATCGCTAACAATGCCACATTGTGTCAGTCAATTTAAACTTAACATATTTACTATGTTCGTATTACAATAACGAACATGTCATAAATAAAACACTATAACATAATAATCAAATCGGCATTGGTGACCTGATTTAGTTTCTAGTTTCTGTGTTAAGTGTCGTCTCCTAGCAACAATTAAATTTGAACTATGATTACTACATTAATAATTAATTTTATAATACCAGTATGGTCCCAATTGTTCGGATCAGCCGTGGTACGTCGACTATTTAGTACACGTCGAGTTTACCTCAGTGCACCCACATGCACTCAAACGCTCTATTAAAATCCAAATACAGCTAGTCTAGTGCACATATTTGTACAATACCAATTGTAAACACACCGGTATCTATTGCTATCGTTACTATTGTCTACGTTTATCAGTCTGTTGTTTTGGTACGAGCCAGAACACATGTGTACAAACAACGTTTTATAATAGAGATGATGTCACTAATACAATTAAATTAAAACTCGTCTGTTCAAATTGTTTACGCGTTATGTTAAACTTGTTTGTCTACCTTTGCCATTGACTTGTTTTTGTATTTTGTTTTGTTAATCTTACATTGATAAAAAGTTTTACGTTTAAGACGCTCATAGCCGGATTCATGTTTAATTCATTCCAGAGATAAATTTGATATGACGATAACAAATAATACTTATGTATTAAAGGTTAATCAATACAAATGTTCGGAAAGACCTGTTGATGGAGCGTTTACAACAAGATGATCTCATGAATAAGGTTAGGTTCTCAGTCGTCGCTACCAAGTGTCTAGATGTCATCGTATATACCGGCGCCGTCCGGTTATAATTAAAAACAATGTGACAGGTTTTAAAGCATGCCCTTGGACTGGTTATATCATCGGCCGATGTATTTGGTGCGCAACACCGCAAAAAGTTCATTGCACTCTTAACGGCTGCGTTTCATGCACCTCCATTACTTTCTTTCAAAACTTTGTTCACATCACGCGCTTTGTTTTAAAATGTTTCGTTTGTGCTCAATGTTCTATTTGTATTATACTCACGTTCTCTATCTTTATATCTAATTCACCTACTGACACAAAAAGTTAGCAAATAATGATAACATAGGTGCTAAGTATGGTAAACTTCTGATCATTGTTTTTCGCATTGTACTAATTTGAACGCAAACTTTATTGTGAACTTGTTCTCAATTGTGCGCCAATATATTCTAGCGATGAGTACATTGGCGCCCCATCAATCTGCTAGTGACGCGACACTCAATACAATCTAACACGATCCAGCACAGACCGGTGTAATTTCAGCACACTGATTCTTTTAATTGAAGGTCGCGACACCCACGCGAGACCAGCCACTGATTAACCACTCATCAAGACACCTATTTATATCCTGATCTAAATTTATCATTAATGTAATCCACTCATACCACACCACAATTAGCCACGCATCGCATCTGAGTCGGATCCTCCAATCTTAGATATTGACCCCAATAGAACTTGAGACTATTTACTTATAATCCCTTAATTACACAATTATGGCATCGACCTTGCCTTCACTTTATGATTTAATCATAAATAATTGTTAAAAAATTCCACTGGATTATCACATTACTTGTACACACATTAGATAAATAGCATGTTGCTGTAATAAGTATTAAATGTTTGCTTGATGCCGACATGTTTAATTCATCATCCGCATTCTGTTTCTCAAGAAGAATTATTATGGAAATAAAAATCCTATTATGCCAATTCTATTAATAGTTACAATTTCTTCTTCTTTGTTAGTCCCTGAAGTTTAAATGTAATTTTTCCGATTTATCGAGTTGATACTCTCTGTTTTTGTTTCTGAGAAGTGTTATGCAACCTTGTGTTAGAGCGCCACTTGTGTAATTAGTTACATACCGACACAGTTTAATGTTTTTATTTTGGTCGACCGCTGTGCGCCTTTATTAACAGTAAAATTTTCCAATGGAGCTGAATGAATTAATTGGTCAGCGTAAACAATGGCCAGCGAGTGTCGTAACCATCATACCATGTAAACATGTTAATCTTCAGTTGGCAAAGTCTTTCTCGGATAATTTTCCTTAAGCAAATCTATATTCATATTGTTTGTCTCAACTCTGTTGTCTTTAAAGTTAAAAATAAACTCTCTACTTGATGTAGGAGTTAACGCTTATTGTAAGAGTACGATGAGGTCTCATGGTGTCTTTTTATTTGCTCCAATTGATTGTAGAGTCAATTATTTTGTATTCTCATCCGCATTCTATAAACTTAATTATTGTTCTTATAACTCTAGCACTAAATTGCATCCACAGGATGGTGATTTCTCTTTAACCCTAGAAAGATAATCATATTGTGACGTACGTTAAAGATAATCATGCGTAAAATTGACGCATGTGTTTTATCGGTCTGTATATCGAGGTTTATTTATTAATTTGAATAGATATTAAGTTTTATTATATTTACACTTACATACTAATAATAAATTCAACAAACTATTTATTTATGTTTATTTATTTATTAAAAAAAAACAAAAACTCAAAATTTCTTCTATAAAGTAACAAAACTTTTAAACATTCTCTCTTTTACAAAAATAAACTTATTTTGTACTTTAAAAACAGTCATGTTGTATTATAAAATAAGTAATTAGCTTAACTTATACATAATAGAAACAAATTATACTTATTAGTCAGTCAGAAACAACTTTGGCACATATCAATATTATGCTCTCGACAAATAACTTTTTTGCATTTTTTGCACGATGCATTTGCCTTTCGCCTTATTTTAGAGGGGCAGTAAGTACAGTAAGTACGTTTTTTCGTTACTGGCTCTTCAGTACTGTCATCTGATGTACCAGGCACTTCATTTGGCAAAATATTAGAGATATTATCGCGCAAATATCTCTTCAAAGTAGGAGCTTCTAAACGCTTACGCATAAACGATGACGTCAGGCTCATGTAAAGGTTTCTCATAAATTTTTTGCGACTTTGAACCTTTTCTCCCTTGCTACTGACATTATGGCTGTATATAATAAAAGAATTTATGCAGGCAATGTTTATCATTCCGTACAATAATGCCATAGGCCACCTATTCGTCTTCCTACTGCAGGTCATCACAGAACACATTTGGTCTAGCGTGTCCACTCCGCCTTTAGTTTGATTATAATACATAACCATTTGCGGTTTACCGGTACTTTCGTTGATAGAAGCATCCTCATCACAAGATGATAATAAGTATACCATCTTAGCTGGCTTCGGTTTATATGAGACGAGAGTAAGGGGTCCGTCAAAACAAAACATCGATGTTCCCACTGGCCTGGAGCGACTGTTTTTCAGTACTTCCGGTATCTCGCGTTTGTTTGATCGCACGGTTCCCACAATGGTTAACTTATACGGTTCTTGTAGTAAGTTTTTTGCCAAAGGGATTGAGGTGAACCAATTGTCACACGTAATATTACGACAACTACCGTGCACAGGCTTTGATAACTCCTTCACGTAGTATTCACCGAGTGGTACTCCGTTGGTCTGTGTTCCTCTTCCCAAATAAGGCATTCCATTTATCATATACTTTGTACCACTGTCACACATCATGAGGATTTTTATTCCATACTTACTTGGCTTGTTTGGGATATACATCCTAAACGGACACCGTCCTCTAAAACCAAGTAACTGTTCATCTATGGTCAAATGAGCCCCTGGAGTGTAATTTTGTATGCACTGATGGATAAAGAGATCCCATATTTTTCTAACAGGAGTAAATACATCGTTTTCTCGAAGTGTGGGCCGTATACTTTTGTCATCCATTCTAAGACATCGTATCAAAAAATCAAAACGATCACGACTCATTACAGAGACGTACACCATTGACAAAGATCGATCAAAGAGGTCATCTGTGGACATGTGGTTATCTTTTCTCACTGCTGTCATTACCAGAATACCAAAGAAAGCATAGATTTCATCTTCATTCGTGTCACGAAATGTAGCACCTGTCATAGATTCCCGACGTTTCAATGATATCTCAGCATTTGTCCATTTTACAATTTCCGAAATTATCTCATCAGTAAAAAATAGTTTGAAGCATAAAAGTGGGTCATATATATTGCGGCACATACGCGTCGGACCTCTTTGAGATCTGACAATGTTCAGTGCAGAGACTCGGCTACGCCTCGTGGACTTTGAAGTTGACCAACAATGTTTATTCTTACCTCTAATAGTCCTCTGTGGCAAGGTCAAGATTTTGTTAGAAGCCAATGAAGAACCTGGTTGTTCAATAACATTTTGTTCGTCTAATATTTCACTACCGCTTGACGTTGGCTGCACTTCATGTACCTCATCTATAAACGCTTCTTCTGTATCGCTCTGGACGTCATCTTCACTTACGTGATCTGATATTTCACTGTCAGAATCCTCACCAACAAGCTCGTCATCGCTTTGCAGAAGAGCAGAGAGGATATGCTCATCGTCTAAAGAACTACCCATTTTATTATATATTAGTCACGATATCTATAACAAGAAAATATATATATAATAAGTTATCACGTAAGTAGAACATGAAATAACAATATAATTATCGTATGAGTTAAATCTTAAAAGTCACGTAAAAGATAATCATGCGTCATTTTGACTCACGCGGTCGTTATAGTTCAAAATCAGTGACACTTACCGCATTGACAAGCACGCCTCACGGGAGCTCCAAGCGGCGACTGAGATGTCCTAAACGCACAGCGACGGATTCGCGCTATTTAGAAAGAGAGAGCAATATTTCAAGAATGCATGCGTCAATTTTACGCAGACTATCTTTCTAGGGTTAAAGAAAAGGCAAACATTCAAATACGGTATGTGCAACAATACTATATTCGGCGTTCTTGATTGCGGCGAGTTCGTCATAACCACATTTTAGCTTGATTTACACAAGCTGGCGTCAAAATAACCTCTTGAAAAATATTACCCAACAATAGATACTTAACTGGAACTCATGCATGCATATTGTAGTACTTTCTCACAGAATTTACTCAAGAGCTGTCTATACATGAGTCATTTAATATTACAAAGAAACAATACAATCTATCAGAAGTGTGAAGCGAGTATCCACATGTGCGATTATAGCGGTCTTTTAATTAGTCGCGTACTGTAAAGTCACATCGTTTCGATGCAACGCTGGCGTCGCGCCAAAGCTTCGCCCATTTTACTGCAAAACCGTGTTCCTTCGACAATCGACCTGACTTACCTCAACACTGACCACCCGCGATGATTTAATGAAGGCCTTTTTACGATTCGCTAATGCCTCGAACAAAGTAACACAACTTGCACTCACTCACATTCCAGTCAAAAACCACTTCGGGTTTTAGAAAGGATTAGCGCATGTTCGTGCTTCATTTCATCGAATAACTTAAAAGCTACGGATGACGACCGCAATCCGCAAAATTGCTGCGCCATATTTTTTTCATTCTATTCCACAAATCTAAATAAAAACAAACTGTTGCGGTCATTAAATAAGCTTTACTACGAACTTGAAATCGAAGCCTGAAGCTATAAACTCGTGGGAATTCCCAGCTCACGATAAAAGGAATAAAAAGGGGTTATGATTCATACATACCTTACGCGCAGCTTGCGTACGTCATTGATCAGAACTACATGTACCTACGAGTCATTGGAAACAGGAAAAAGCCAGACGGTGGTGATAAAAAGTGTATTATATAATTTGATGAAAAACACTTTTGCAGAGCTAAAATAGTTTCGAGGCCTTTAAAAACAGTACAAACATTAATTTTGGTAAATCAGTATAAACGAATACCAAGTATTTGCAGCTGACAAATGAATAGGCAGTAAAATGATCACTAAAAGAATTGAATGAACGGAAGAACTGAAGGCGAGAGTCACCGTGCTTACGAACAGCCATCAAATTACAATTCGCATTCATTTTATATAGATACTCGAGTCAACACTCCATAACAAGTCAACGGCGATTAAAATAGCTTGGAATATTAAGTTTCCACGGAATAACTTCTACTCGGGCCTCTGGAATACAGTAACCAAAAACCTATTAAATGCTCTCAACGAGACAAGTAAACAGAGTTCGTGTTGTGGGTAGCAGGAAGCCCTATAACAGATACCTGATATCCTTGAAAGCTTTCGTTTTAAATAAGCTGTATCGGCTTAAGGTAAAACAATTTATTTAAACTGAAAATTATCGACAAAATTTTAAAATTTAATCTTCTCAGAGAGAGGAATACAGATAAAGAAATGTAAAAGTAAACTATAATGTTGATTTCGTCTTAATCTTTATGGTTTGAAATTTGTGTTATCTTTATTTCCAAATACAAGGTAGAACGGAACGTGACTTGGCTGAAGAAATGAAGGAAGCTGTTAGCGTCAGGCTCACTTTGTATGTTGCACTAAAGTAACGTTAAGACGGGTGCCTTGACCCCGCGATGACTGGCCTTATTTTGACAATCCATCGCAGTCCAAGAGAAACAGGTAAAAACTATCCTCCAACATCCGATAATCTCGGTAACAAATTGCTGATTGAAACACAATAGGTAAATCGAATAAACAATGACATTCAATACTGAGAGTGGAGCGACAAGGGCGTGGAGACCCACTTAGCGTCCACCTGAATGAATAATGACATTACTGACTGCCATTACAAACCAGATTATGATCAGATATAAGGATAAGTATTTGACGGTTGACAGATAAATGATGAAAGTAGCAGTACTTGAAATATAATTGCAGTTATTTTAATATAGACAAGACTGTTAAGCAATTGGAGATACTTTTGGAGTTACTGTCAAAACAGTCTTTCTGAGAGTAAATTATCACATCAATCATATAGTTTTCATAATATCGTTTGATAAAATATTTTCCATGTTTTTATAATCCAACTTCTTAAGCGTCTTATTGTAAAAACCTAATTTGTGAGTGCTACGATGATTCTATAGAAAACAAAGCCAGATCCCAATTCGATGAATCATGAATCAATAGCTGTTTATATTCATGATGAACATCAAGAATCATAAAATCATGACTGAACTGCAAATCGTCAAGGATCGTATTATATTCAAATCATTTTTAAATCTACCAGTAACTACGTTTCAAATAACAAAGCTAAGTGGTCCGATATTACATTTACTTCGCTTGGAATTTAGATCTCAAATTATACAGTTTAATGTACAACAACAATGTCCCATTCTAACGAATTCCTTAGACTGCAATAGGTCACATTGCAGATATTACTCAAAAGATCGTTTTGAATGCATCCGTACAAATGGCAAGCGGAACATTGGAGAACAGGTTAAATACTTGGAATTGTTCCAAATTTAGTGTTTACGAAATACTCCGGCGGAACGAACGGTTTTAAACACTATTTCAATGTACCTACTGAAATGCGCGATTTATATTCCAGCGATACGGAAGCCATTGATATAACTTCCTCTCAGCCACTGAAACAGATTTTACATATCTGAGTGTTAATGCTTGTCCCTCTTCTGCCTACTCGTTAAACCCATTAGTTCGCCTTTTATCCACAGAACACTATTCTACTTAAAACTTGATTTAAAGTATCGTTAACACTAACGCTAAACACGTTAGTAATTTTAGATTTTAAGCTAAATTATTCATCGACACCAACGTAAAATTCCTCACAATTTAAACAGCTTTCAAAGATAACAGTTAGGAGAACCAAGGAATAAATGGGGCCGCATTTACCATTCTAAAAGGATATAAGAAAACAGTTTTGTTTCCATGCTAACGTAAATCGACTGATTACGGAGGAATGTCAGCGTTCCTGAGTCACAACCACAAAATATATATCACAGATCGCCTTGACCCACGCAATTACTTGGTGTGACCAATCTGTTTTATAGACAGTCTATCTAGACTCATTGAACAGCCATTAAGTTTGACCGTGTGGGTACAATTGTTGCGCATTGCGCTTTCGTATCGCCGCTGCCGTCGTCCTTGAATGCGTTTGTGTTGTACTGCATTTCAATGGAATAATTACCGCTTTAATTATGTCGTATTGATCATTTACTATATTCACATCGCTTACATAGTTTGTGTATATTTGAGCGGCATTCTCGGCTTTTTGTGGGTACTTACATACTGTATTAAAATGAGTTCTGTTCTAGTTTACGTCGAAATCAAGGTTTTATTTGAAACTGGTTGGTGGACTCATGTTTCTTTATTTAATAGTGAATCAAAATTATTTCATCTGATTTGGGAAATATATAAGTATATACCATATCATAAGTTACGGTTGCTTTCTAATTTTGTAAAATATTTTTATTATTTTCTTCAACTTTATACTGTCGACCGGTTGGCAAATCTTGTAAAATATTTGCTTGAATTCCATTGATAGAATTTCATTTAAATAACCATACTCAAATCTTCATCAGTAATGCGACATGAGAACCGTATAATATTTTGCATGACATCATTCTTGCCAAAGTATTCTTGCTATGTATTGTATCTAGAAGCTGTGAGATATCGTTGTCCTACATTTTAATTTGATCACAAGAGTCTGATTCATTAACGAAAATGCTGCACCTCTAATGTAACAATCAAATCGCAATTTAATAAATGACGGCTATAATTATTCGCCAAATGAAGCTTGACATTGAAGAGATAGAATATCTTGATGCAAGCAAGCATGAAGTAATAAAAACGAATGTTAGCTCGTGGCTAGATTTTGTCAGGTCACTGGACCGCGATGTAACATCCTCTTACTCCGCCATTAAAATAACACTTTTGCAAAGTAACAGAAAAAAACGTGAATTATGTGCTAAGTGATTTTGTTATTACATTGTCCACTTCTCGCTTCTTACATTATTACGATTATGTTGTAACATCTGTTTTTATTTCGTGTCTCATATTTCAATTACTTAAAATAAAAGTCCTCTAGCTTTTACAACAAACGTGTCAATCGATAAGCTATAAAACCCTACGTGAAGGTATTCTTAGTTTTATGACTACTTACATTATTTTTAGGTACTCACCAGCATAGGCCAAGTAGCACATCTGGCATTGTGTTCTATTTAAATCTAAATTGGTCTTTTAAAATGCTTCATGATTTATCATTTATTTTTCTTCTGGTCTCCATCTGACGGAAGCCTCAGTTGATTTAGGCCCAACAAACTTTTATATTCCCGTGCTTTATAATCCATAATGGGATTTATAGGCGGACGATGAGCTAATAGGATCACAAATCAATTAGAGCATCTACGCCGAGCGCCGAGTAATTACTACGGTACTGTAAAAATTTATGAGTGTAAAATATGATCCGCTGGGTGAGGTGGCTCATAATAAATTGTCTAGAAAATGACGCACTTAAACAAGCCACATTAAAGGAGCAATTTTTGGAATCACCTTATTATTTATTCGTATACATGATTGGTAGTTAGACGTTTAATTATTCAGTTGTTTGTATTAGGTGTCCCCTAACACATTCCATGGGGTAGACGGTCCTATATTTTATTTACGCTAAGTAAAGGTCAATATTGGGTACTTTTAGTACATTCACATTTATAAAACACGGTGTAAGTAAACATTGACTTTGTGATGTCATTCATGTTGATTGCTTTGAGCTTAGACCATGTTTTGAGTCATGTGAAGATCTAAATATTTACCTACGACTGTCGTAAAAAAGATAATAAAAAACATAAAAGAATATGCGCGTATCCCATTACACTTTAGCGCGATTAAAATCGTGATTCTGGCAGTGGTCGGCAGGGCCTTTTTTGTAACTTGTTGCGGTTCTTGGAACTTCCTTAAAGAAGCATCAATTTGCCGCGGCTTCGCTTCAACGTCGGGCCGACGACCTTCGCCATTGTGAGTCATTTATATTGTGATTAACTTAAGGAAACGAGATTGTTGGACAACGACCACATGGACAGAGTTACGTAAATTAATAAATTTCCTTTTACTGGGTCAAGGAGTACTATGAGTTCATAATTAACAGACTGCCAGCTTTTTTCCACGTTTGTTTATTAACCATCGCGTGTTGGATTAGTGACGTTTTTTGTCGAAAAGCTTCGAGCGAGCAATGCACGAATACATGAATGTTAAATCGAGTTTTTCGGGTTCTTCACAGAATTATCAGTAAGGTAAGTAAACACAATACTTGCGTTTCATGGAAGCCCACCTTTAACTTTTTCTTCTATTTTCCGCACATAAGACCGACATGCGAGAAATAGCAGTGATTATGAAAATACTTAGTTTTATTCATCCCTCCTCTTTGCAAAGTGTACCTAAACAAAGAATTTCGTTTGCATTTCGTTTCGAATAAAAGCAGCTTGCAAATACGCTAACAAATTTCAAAATCTTACGAACTCAGAATATGAAACATAATAAATTTCAGTCGACAGCGAAAGACTAAATCAAATACAAAAGCGCAAAACACTTAAAATATTGCATTATATTTAAGAAGTTGTGTTCCAACATTCTCGTAACTTCCTGAAAAACGGGGCAACACATGGCGAATTTACGTCTGTATTCTTCAAGCGTCGCACTTCCCCAAGCCATCTGTTCGAGCCACGTATAACCCATTTGAGTAATTTAGTCGTAACTCATTTCAAACTTCGAATGTGGAAATTAAATACCTACGTAAAACCTACGTCAAGTATACTCATCAGCACACAGATGACATAGACATTCAAAATTACAGCTCTTATTTCAACCAAGTAAGGTCTATTTTCGAGACCCATAGTTCTTAATTTAGTGCGGTCGACTGTACACGGTCTTAAACATAGTAGGGTAAATGTTGCTGAATATAGGGTTAAGCTAGCCTTTTTGTTCAACCCTGGGCCCTAATTATGTTTTAAATGTATTGTAATAACTAATTGAATTGTAATTGGACCTCGTTTTAAACCCCGGGCTACCCACAATTTAATCCGGGTGGATAAATCTCGTTGTATCCCTTTTTAGATATTGCTCTATATTTTATAATCATTATCTCATATTACCATGTTTTGCCGATTATTTTGGTATTGTTATTAGACTGGCACCAAGAGGCTGGTTAGGGTCTTAAATAAAAAGTTTGGAGAATGATTTAGCTTCGCACAAAAAACCACCAGCTTTGTGAGCGAATCCTCCTAATGAAAGTACGACAGCAGGTACGGACAGCTTTGTTTTTTTGTTAATATTCATGAAATAGCAATATTCTCTTGCGTTTTAAATAAGAGCACTTTAATCACAGTTTACCAATTAGCCGGGTCTCAAGCGTGAGTCGTTCTTAAGTCTATAACGTCAGCACAGACGGTAGAAACAGTGTAATTTAATTGGAAGCTGGCAAGTGCCTCCTGAGATACCCTCATATCATAACATGGTTTTATGCATCTCCAGCTAAGGCCACTTACGTACTTCATCAAGCAGAATTAAATTGTAATAAGAACTGCTTACTTAAAATAATATTTAAAAACATAAGAACATTGAAATGAAACTACTATTACGGATTTTATCGCGGTTTAATTTTAGATTTTAGTTCCTGACGTTTCGAAACCTTTGCAGCACCTTTCCTTGCTTTGCTTTGTAGTTTCATTTCAATGTCTAACATTCGCGTAAACCTAAGAAATCACTAAACATAAGAACACTAAGTGCTCAAAGTTTTCTTTTTTTTATTTAACCAAGAGGTGTTATTTTTAACATTGTAAGCTCAGTGTGGTGTCTTGCCGCGAGTTCTATGTTTTTAAGGACCTGTAAACGTTCATACTGAGTTTAGGGGCTCTTAAAAGTCTATTTTTTGCACAGTAAAGTGATAGAAACAACATGAAACTTGATGGCGACTAAAATCTTACTATCGTTTTAGTGTTCGGAAGATTATCTCGTAAAATATAGAGAAGACTCCAAAAAGTATGAATAGACTTCTTTACTTGTTTTATAAAGTCGTAAAAGCCCGACTGAGCTGACTAAACATTTTTACGAGAAAAGGAGAAAGTTTTTATGAGTCAGTGAAGTGGGAAACCAATTGTTAGCTTGATTGGTGATACAAACAAATATTTGGTAGGCGCACTTTTTATATTATTTTTATTACGTGTTTTATTATTTTACCTATTGATATGTTTCAGTTCCTACCCTGGTATTGTAACAGAAGCATCAAGTTGTATATGCGTGCATATCCAGAAGCAAGAATGTAGTTTAATTTTCCCTCATGGGGTTAATAATTTGTAATTTGGTAAGCGTTTCTCGGCGTACCACATCATTTCGATACCAAAAACAATAAATTAAAAAATTAAAACTTCAAATATTTCGGCGACATTTGGCTTGGTACAATGCGGCGCCTCGGGCAACAATTGGTAACTAACGAATAGTTAAATAAGTTGGCAGCATTAACCGGCGGCGGCGACCCACGCTGACCTTAAACTGGCTGGATTCCATGTTTTTGTGAGTTACACAACATATGACCTGATTGGCGCAGAGCTACTTGTATTAAGGATCAAGTTCATTCTAAAAGTTCAAATTATGTAATAAGATCGAAATAATAAAAGATTGCATAATCCGCGGGAAGCCTTTTCCGGAGTGAAGGACAAAACAACAGTAAACAGTACGATTTTAAAGATGTGTGATTATGTCAACCACAGTTGATATGGCGACATTTGATCATACGCTACAATCAAATAATTAATACTCGTCTACCGGCCCTCAGATATACCAAAAGAGAAAACAAACCATCGCTCACCCTAGCCTTTTCCAAACTATGTTTGGGTCGGCGTCCAGTCTAATAAGTCATTAGTACCAGTGTTTTACTAATAGAGACTGAGCTTAGCCACAAGCTGCTCAAAAGAGAAAAACTAAATAAATCAAAGTACTAAATTGAATACATCCTTCCCCATCTCCTGATTACCTATTGTATTTAGAGGATAATATTGCCTGTGTTTCTGAGAGCACCCAAGCCTTTACCGACATCACGGGTTACTATGAAGTGAAACGGTATTGTCTGTACGTCGTCCTGAATGGATATCAAACAAGGATTATCCCTCTTCAAATACGCTTTTTATTTCTGACGAAGGTCCAAACATAGACAGACATTGCCTTGTCAATTGTCAAAATGTTATCCATACTTTTCATGAGCCAAAAAACATTGCTTGTTGTTCAATTCAAATTAGCCATTGTCCTTTTGCCTCGAAGGAAATGAGAAAAAACATGGCTGACAACAATCCATCATGAAACGCTTAAACGCGATAAATATTCATAGAAGATTCTGTATTTCGCTTATTTTAATTTGTCGTAAAGAATAATGTCGACGTTCTCGTATTTTTGCTACATCTGATGATATGATATGATGTATGTTATACATTATACATGAAGTCGTAATAAGTGAATCTGAGTTAGCTTATTTTGTTACGAATGTGTTGTTCATAGGAAGTATGTAGAATAGTAAAAAGAAGGGGACCATGGGGTTCGAATGCAGTTCATTCAACAAGATTTTACTTTTTAATGTGTTCCCAAAAATATAAACTTAATAAATATTTAGATGTACGAGTTCATCCATGTAAATTAATTAACACTACCAACCATTTATCACCACCTGAATGAACACGTTTCTTTCAGAGCGACACAGACGCAGACCATTGACGTTTAAATTTATTTTATGTATGATATTTATTTTATTTCTATCTACAATTGCAAAACCCGCGTTGTGAAACATGTAATGTTATACAAATTGAAAAAACTAACACACAATACAATCCTATTCTATTCAGCAGTCATTTGTCAACCATCCCCGGACTCAACAGTAGGCCGCGAACAGTCCGAGCCCCCTACATCCAGCTTTCACTCTCACCCTCACACGGTAAGTAAGTTTGTTTGTTTGTTACTCAATCACACCCTGACCTTCAGATTAACGTCCATTACGTGGACCCTAGTAATGGTCAGTACACTCTGACTTATATAAACGGGGTTTTATATTGGAATCATTAATTTGCTTGTCAGTTGTTCGGTGTGTTTAACTTTCAAGGTTAAGGCACATATGTAATATTTAGATACAGCTTTTATCTTTAAGCGACTTGTAATGTTGAAAACATTCACTTTTGTAAATAAATTAAAAATGTGAAAAAAAACTGTGTGATATCAACATCTTTTAGATTAAAAAAAAAGAACTAATAGACGTGGGTTGAATCAATTCACACTGTGTACTAAGAATGTGCTAAAGTTATAAAAACTATTACCTTCACAAAACAATATTTCATATTTAGTAGACCCGAATTAAGTGTCACGGCCGATTTAATGTTAAGTATCTAATATCAAAATGAAAATAAACGTTATTTACGACATTCCAAATATGAGTAAACACGTTTATAAAGCAACTAACCAAACTAACAGCCCGAAAACGAAACTTTCTACCTAAATTCACCAATAAAATCCCTCATACTGTGTCACATAGTGCTTATAAAAAACATATGGACCGGAATGGTATTGGAGTGGTTCAAAACCGAATAATTTTCACGTTACTGAAGTTGTAATGGGAAAACTTTTATGTCAAGCGTTGAGTGTTCGATAAGTATTGGTAGCGCTCAAACTTTTTGTTTACCGGAGTTAGTGAGACGTTTTAAACAAAGAGGTTGAGTGCAGGTTGGATGCTTATTTATTGTTATAAATAGAGTGTTGACGCCTCTCGAGTTTGGAAGTGGGAAAGTCGGGAACCTTTGTGTATTTTCTCTATAGAATGTACCTGTTATGTTGGAGATTAAAATATAATGTTGCGTGTGCCTGTACTATAAACTTTGAAGAATATTGGTGCCGTTGTGACAGCAAGGTGCAGTTTAGAATACTATCTCACTTCCACCATGATAAAGGACTTTCTCATAGTACATGTAATACCAATATCTTGCCATCAACTGCTCTAAACATAATATTACCTGTTAAAAGTTCTCTTGTTGGTGTAATTCTTTAGAAACGCTTAAATCATTATCGTCCGTTTTATGTAAGTTTTTGATCGGCTTTCCAGAAAAAAGTAGATATACTAACTACCTAATTTCAATTGAAATTAGGTAATATTCCTAGCATTTTATTATTAAATTATATCTGCAAATATTACGTAATCAATCACGGTCGCTTTATTTACACACCGAAGCGGAGTCCATTCCGCGATGTTCATTCAACCGGTCTCGCTAAATCATTCGTTAATCACCGAAAAGTTCGTTCATTCCAAACTCGAAGCACAAAGTTTGAATGCAACTCGCGTCTCAGGTATTCCTTGCTTTTAACGGTTATAGGGCTGTTCGTGAATTCTCATTTTGAAAATTCGAACGTTAAGTTGCCAGTGACATTACAGCTTAGTTTATTGTTCAACATTTTCGTTAATTAAAACTATAATCTTTGTCACTGGTCTTTCCTCAGCAGTGGAACAGAAACTGAAAATGATATTTTCAAAAACATACAATTTAAAAAACAAAATAGGTACACAAAACCGTTTAAAAATCAATTCCAGAGACAAAAACGGGACTGGTTTAAAAAAAAGAACAAGTGCAGTAAAACCCATAACAGTTGTAACGTCCCATATTGTGACGGGAATTTTACAAGTTGCCGAACAAAATTAAAAAGTTGACGTTGACAAATAAAACAAGGGTTCGCGCACAAGAATTTCTGCACGAATATTTTTATCGATCACGTGTCTCAATTTCATTTTTAAATGATTTCTTGGAAATTAAATATTATTATAATTATTTTGGTAAATAAGTTAACCAATGTTAACTGCATATTATATTTTTAAAATTAAATTCAGTCATGTGGCCACCCAGATCGGGTATTTAAGCACTTGAAAGTATTTTTTTATGTTTGAACAAACCAGCTATCTGTAATTTTTGTCTTACATCTAAAATTACAGGTTTCTAAATGTTTAAGTTTTAGATATCTTCCCATGTTACACTAAGAAATGCTTTTACGGAACTATGTGCATTTAAACCCATTATTGCCGACCTATCGCCCTAGTATAGTGCATTTGTTTCTCAATATTATTTTAACTGCACATGTTTCACAGTTAGCACTATGTACTAGAAGTTCTCATTAGTTAATCCAGTTTTATCAGAGCAGTACACACGCTCGTCGGATCGTTATTGTAATTTACATTCACAAAGCAATTGCAAATTGGATTGTTGATGTTTCCCGTCCAAGTTCCGTTGCGATTCCCAACACTGCCTGAGTTTTGTACACAATTCTAATATAAATATGTCTTTAGATCATAAGTATTTAGTGATAACTGTGTTAAAAGAAAAACAGGGTGCACTTAAAACTCTGCGTTTAAAATTTTATAAACTTTAAAAAAGCCTTTGATTTTCACACATACGATAGAAATTTGAATAATCCTTACAAAAAGTATAAGGCTAATATCTACTAATATGACTAAGAAGAAGAGTAACAACGCCAAATAATTCTAATTAACATTTTTGAATATCTAATGATGTATTTCTGATTGCAATAATTATCTAAAGGATATAAAGAAAAACACAACCCGTTGTTAAAGGCAATGCTCAACAGCCCAATAAAAGTAGAAAATATATCTACACTACTCGGTCACTCAATAGGATTTTTTTTGGGCTCATCATCATCTTTATCAGACTATATGCGTCCACTGCTGGACACCCCAAATGTACGCCATCGAGATTTATCTTCGGCTGCTCGTCGCTTCTTTAGGCTATTACTATCGAAACCTCAGTATAGCGCATTCAAGTTGAATTTGAACGGTCCTTAAATATACTACTCAATATTTTAAAACCTGAACAAAAAGTATTCAAACACTAAACACCGTTGTTGTAAAGTCACCTTTAGAACAACTAGCATTTCATTACCTAAACATTGTAATGAAATACATCCTAAGTTGAAGCACGTTGTTCAAAGACTAGGTTGAACTCCGAATTGGTCGTTGGAGAGCACTAGATGCTTTTAAGATGCACTAAAGAGTTTGCCAAAGTTGAGAGTGCCTTAAAACCTCCGTAGTACATTTAGGAAGACCTGAAGCTACTCCGGTGTTTAGGTGCTAAGCGATAAATAGAATAAGTGGGGTGTTACGTGTTGATCTACGAATATAAAGTGCTTTTCTTCGGTCGAAGTTCCGTCGACATTCATTTCTTGCTTTGTGTGTGTAAATGTCTTGTTATGGAAAGTGATTTTTTTTTAGCCGCAATAATAAAAATCAATATTTCGTATTCATGCCACAATAAACAAAACATAGTTCAATCTCGCAATTAGCTATTATAGTACGCATTACCCGTATAATCGTAAGCTTTTTAACAACCTTGCTTTCTGAGACGTGTGGGTCAAAGAATGGTCAATGATCAAACTCAGATTTGCAAAATGCCATTAATTTTCAGTGTCGTCTACATTATTCACGAAATTGTTAATATAATTCTTGTAGTTCCCTCGTTCACTATCCTGAATAATATCCATTGTATTGTGGTAATATGTCTCGTCAATGGGACTTTTGTTGCTGACTATGTGTCACGTGACGCGGCGACAGGCGGAGCGAGGAGTGACGTCACGACCGCAGACTGTATCGGTCCCCAACACGTGTGACAGCGCCCTAATTGATGCAGATTTTGACAAAGTAGGGAAGGTATTTAGGTATGTCACTATACGACATGCACAAGTACATATACTATAAGGTACATATAAGTAATCTTCTACATTATAATAGGTAATATTTTGTTACATATTTACGTGGCGCAACACCCGTAGCAAGAATTATGACTTGTATTGAAATTCTGACTGGCATATCGACCGACTATTATTACTAGATATCTATACTAATCAATAAAGCTGAAGAGTTTGTTTGAACGCGCTAATCTCAGGAACTACTGGTCCAAATTGAAAAATTATTTTTGTGTTGAATAGACCATTCATCGAGGAAGGCTTTAGGCTATAAACCATCACGCTGCGACTAATAGGAGCGAAGATAGGTACAATGGAAAATGTGAAAAAACAGGGCAGGTATAAATCATAACTTATATCTTCTACTCACGGGAACGAAGTCGCGGGCAACAGCTAGTCACTTCATATTTTTTGACAAATTTGAAGAAACTGTGCTATGACATCTGAATGATTAATATTTTTTTAACGTTTAATTTGTCTAATTCTAATCTAAGTTACCAAATCAATACAAAATCACGAGCATTAGAACATAATTGGCACTTTCACTAAGATTTCTCCCAATAGATACTAATTTACTTCCAAATTAAAATTAATATATTCTAATGAATCATTCTCTTAACTGGGTTAAACAAACAGCGGCACGCACAAGTACTATTTAACCGTACCGTTCAAACACGAGTCGGGAATGACTTTAGCCAAGTAATTAACGCGAGGGACGCGTACGCCTGTTTCGTAACAAAATATCAACATTCCTTTATAAATTGTCCATGATAGACCGCTAAGTTTCACTCTAAAAAATAATTTACGAAAAAAGTTTATTTGTTTCAATATAGTGTGAAATGTTGAAAATAATTTGTTTATATTCACAAAAATAAATCATTAAGGACCGATGTTTCAATCGCCAGATAACTTTTATGTGATGTACATGTTTGAAGTTTTGACAGCTTTTGTATAGAAAATATGTCAAATGGCAATATTTATTCCTCAGATAGAGATTAACTGATGATTGAAAAATCGGCCCTCAGTCATTAAAAATGAATTTCAGCAAACGATATTTATTCTCACACATACACAATATATTTTTCACAGATATATCACACGTTAGATCTATGAAAAAATACAGTATCATTACACTTCTCAATGCATGCAGTTCACTAAAGATCTTCACCTCTACTACCATCTAGAACTCCAAACAAACATCATACCACGTCTTCAGTTGTTTGCAGTTCAGGATTAAGTTCTCAAGTTTTTGAATGCCCTTTAAATGAGCCCGAGGAAGTTGCTACCACAATTATATCCTGAGGAAATCCATTTGCATAACATAGAGGTCGTAATCTCACTGTTGACTGACTTGGTAACGAGTTCGTCTTGTGTCATGTACAGATGAACAAGTTGCCGAGTGATTCTTATTTTTAGGTGTTTCTAAAGATATTTTTGCTTTTGAGTATTGGTTCTTTTGAGGGTTTCGAAGGGAATTATAAGTTTATCTAAAATCATCAGAACGAAATGAAGTAGTCAGAAAGTCATGGGTGAGTTTCTATACCAATACCTGCTGATGGTGATTTGTGAAGTAAAGTGCTGGGTCTTGGGTCCAAAAATTGCAAAATTCAAGTTTCAAATACATAAAAGTAATATCCTCGAAATATAGCTTGGTATAGAACGCTATGTAAGGAATAACAATAAAAATCCATTCGGACACGTTGAAAACACAACCAAGAAAAAAGGTTGAAGAAGATACCGTCACAAACAATCAAAATAGTCCACGTCCTCATCATTTATTAGCAAAAAAAAGACAGTCTAAAGATATCAAAGTGCTTCCGCAATAGAATAGCAACAATACTCACACTTACATGTAATGACACTCGGCGACAACTTGCAGAGAAACCCAACACTTTTGTGAGGAAAATATAAATTCGCTTAATGACGCCAGGGACAATCATTTTCATATTTACCCTCACAACTTGGTGCTTATTTGGTTTTTATTACGGAGAAGAACTGCTCTTAATAAAGTTGGGACTTAAGATTTTTTAAAGCTTCAACTTGGAGTGTAGCTTAAGCGTCGTGGTCTGGTTGTTAAAGATACAGACGAAGGTATATCTTTACTGAAGTATTGCGGGAATGAAAATGTTGGGAACAGTTTTAGCAATGCTGGAATACCTTTATGATTTGGTTCGTAACGATGTTTTTGGTACTGAGATCAAGATAGACTAATACACACTTTACCACAATTGTTTTCTAAAATTGCAGGTCATATAAATTTGATTGCTTCTGTGATAATTACTTTTTAAAGGATTTTTTCACACCCCACAGCCCCAGTTTTCGACAGATCTTTTTTAGAAACAGTAAATTTCATGTAAGTCATTAAGCCGATGTAACATAGTAATCCACTCACGAAATCCGTAAACATTACATACACTTACGCCAGTAAACGATACACGTGCTGTATTGAGTGACAGTAAAGACTCACAAGCGTATCATTTATCGTGCATTTACCTTATATTGGAGGCCTCAAACTTTTTGGGACGACGAAAAAGGGTCCAAATCCTAAAATACTTTGTGCGTAAAGGCTTTGAAGTAAGGGACCACTATTAAGAGTGTACTGAAGTTTTCTAACGGATTACTTTTAAATTCGTGTGTTTGGGATGAAAGGTACTGTAATCGGTTCATAGTTTTCATTTGTTTTCTTTGACAAGAATAATCGGAGACAAGGTAAATAACTGATTATAAAGGACAAACTTGGAGAGAACCAACGGATCCTTTGAGGTTTGTTTTCAATAAATACTAAAACGGTTTGGTCAGTAATATAAATTTGCAGCGACAACGGAATTTTTATATTAAAAGATCTTATTAAAAAATAAGGTTTAATCCCGAATTATCATTGTTTTATTTGATTTCATTTCACACCATTAGAAAACAAAACACGTATTCATTCCTAGCACATTGCTTTCCACTTCTATCTGGTCAAGTTATCAGACACGACATTCAATTGTTCAATAGTACCTACATCTTCAACATACCCTAAGAAAACAGTCTCGATCACGTCGTATAATTTTAAACACACCAACAAGATAACACGTGACAACCCTTCCATTATAATAAGCATCATAGGTTTAGCCAAAGCCATTGTAACTGGCGATATTGTCGGGAACATCGGCAATCGAATCTTGTCCCTCCTGGGTCAATAGCTCTAAAGGACCTCTATAACTGGATTGAATGTTGTTGTTCGATCTAATTCCATCTATGTATTTGCTCCCACAATCTACACTAGTCCATTTAATATAGATTGATCCTCGTTTGTTTTTGTAGTTCAATTTAATCTTGGTTTTTGTTGACGCTAGATAGGATTTGTTTGGATTTATTTTCTATCAGCATCATGTCAGAACCACTTAAAATGTATTTGTGATGAAACTGTGTTTTTCAGGGAACAGATCTTTAGAAGTACTAAAATCCAACTGATTAATTTTTACTCATACTTACACAGGTTTATTGACGAAGTTATAACGCAGATTAAGCGTCAAAGTGAAAACTATTTTCTTACTCTTTAATATTTCTCCGGGACGGTCATATGAAGTTTTCAGATACGTACCTGAAACAAAACATAATAATTAGTCAAATGTCAAACGTGTTTTTACTTTAAATATAATATATATATATATATACACGTGATCACTAAGGTCAATAATTCCAATGCTATTGACTAACATCCCAACGAAAACGAATACCCCATTCCTAAAAAGCCTAGAATCATTGGAAAGCTGATGAATTGTTTGTTGATGAACAAGTTTCATGTTTAGTTGCCGATTAACTTCAAAATTTAGTCCTCTATTCATCCCCACTCAATTTGTCATGGCAGGTACTGTTAAATAGCCATCTCTAATATTATTCAAGTCCATCAACAAAAACAATATCATTCATAATCAAGACAATTGTCTGCAAATCAATCGCATCTTAGCATATTCCGATCACGTATTGTTGTAAAGCATAGACCTGCGATATGGAGGCAATTAGGAGCCGCACGTGAGGTCCAGTGAATTGGGTCCTATTACCGTTCTTATAGAAACGGGAGATAGGAGGCGTTTTTGGTATCAGCAAAAACAATAGCGGGAATTGTAAATTTGGCTTCGATGTAAAAAGTGCGGTAGGTGGAAATTGGTTGCGGTGTAAAATGTACTTTTGCAGTGGCTAGTTATTATTGTTAGTGGCTATTTTGAAACAGAATTCGCAAAAATCTTCAAAAAATCTTAAACGGTTTTTTTATATGAAAACTTACCTAAAATTTTAAACCATGATAAATCCTCATAATCTCAACTTTATCAGACCAAGTCTCAAAGCAAGTCGCAAAAGCCATTAATAAAACACAAACGCCAGATCTAATACATTTACGATCCAAAACTCAAGTCGTAAATGGTCAAAAACTATCGAACGATCGTCACCACGTGTACTTCGCCATCTTCAATTAAAACTGATGCCGTTGAAGTGAGACGGCGCTATACAATGTAGTGCGTTATCTCTTTTCTCAGCGACGTGATAGTCGTTTTCTAAGTCTCGTAGTACATGGACAGAGCCAGAGAGTTCACACGCTGTTACGTTTCATGATCAAACCAGTCACTCGTAAAAGGTCAATAAAGTTAAGGTTTACGCTAAGACTTGGTCTGTCTAACTGATACGCGGCACTAAGTTTTATCGACGCTGAACACGTTAAGTTGATTTGCAAAAATTACTCACTCCATTCCTTCGAACGGAAAAAAGTATGGATATTTTCGTACACAATGTCACTTTTAAACCTATATAGCAACATAATGATGACCACAAAAAAATCAGTTAAAATAATCTTTGTAGCAAAAAATCTAGGCCCGCAATTATCGCACGGGAAAATGTAAGTACGTTGCAAAATTCAGTTAGGCGTAGTGTAGTCCACAATCAATCCGAGACGATTCAGCAAAATCGAGCAGCGGAATCGATTACAATAGGTAAACCGTGGCACCGCGGTCGCCGCTCGCCTGTCCACTACAAGCGACCACTCGATTTATTTCGTCTTAGCAATTGAAATCGATATGGACCGTTTCAACCGTCGTTTCTGTTCAGGTTTGGATTTGTTGCGGGTTTTTTGTTTGTTTGTGCAGACTTTTATTGAGACAGCAATTCGGTTTGTGTAAATGGTAAGTGCTTTTTTGAATAGGTGGATAGTAATTGATGGTTTTTGTACAGGACTTGTTTTATGAGTAAATATTGCATAATAATACTACATATAATGTGCTATAAGATGTTTAAAGTCTTAAAAAAATATATTCCATTACTAAGAAAATGAATTCTCGAGTCACGGGTTTTACAAACATATAAGTCAAATGCACAAGACACCCAGACTTAGAACAAGCATTCGTGGATCACACAAAATGTGACATGTCATGCCGAATGTATTTTATGGTTTAATATGGTAAACTTTACCACTCAGTTATCTGTACAGCATTATAATGTTCTCAAATAATGTCTATCGATCGCTACATGTTTTTCTTAAAGTGACAGAGGCAAAATGATCTAATCCAGCTGTAAAACTAATTGGCGCTTCAGTATTCAACACTAATAATGATGATGTCATTTTTATGATTAATTTCATATTTTATGTTTCTTGTATAATAATGGATACGTATTTTTTAATTTGCCCCGCAAACATAAATTGACCAAATTACAGTGAATGAAACTTACGCGTGACGTCACGATTGAGTATAAATTTTACTCTATCGTTACGTCACAAGCACCCTCTCCTAAACTTTAAAGCACTTTCTGAAAAGGGAAAAAATACGTGTCTGATACTTTTCAGTTATCTAACTGAGGGGCTAATGAGATTTTTTATTTTTATACCCAGTCATCATCCCTATTGTCCCATTACATGAAATCTTTAACATGCTCCAGAAAAATACATGATCTCAGATTAACACAAAACGTGTGTATATCATTTTAAAACAACCTCATGTTCAGTTTGCAGTATTCTCGTCTTACAATATTTTAAATTCAAAGAACTGACTTGAACTTTTGAAAAACAGCACCAAAGGGAGAACAACTATAGTGAATGCATTTTACAAGAACTTTGTATTCTTTGCATTTCATATTTTCCAACTGTACAGATGTTAATTCTTGTAAAACTATGTGTTGTGTTTCGTTGTGTGAATTGAAAATACTAACATATAGCTGGGATTCATTTAGTTAATGTAGAATGGAACTAAATTATTGGAAAATGGGTTATTTTTAGGTTTCCATGCCCAAAGCGTTAAAACAGAATCCCATAAGTCTAGGTTGTATCTCATGAACCGTACAGTATTTTTGCAGTCACAAAGCAATTTTTTACTATATTTGTTTTTACCCCTCAAGAGCCATTGCAATGCTGACAAGGGCAATGATACATTAAACACATGGACGGAATGTAAACTAAAACAATAAAAAATCACATTTCAAATTACATTCATAAACAACTTTAGAGCTTCAAACAGAAATTGCCAAACAGTACAGATAGTAAAAACTTTGGATGTAAAGAAACCCTTAAGGATACTCTCGTTTTAATAGTTGTGTCCTTTAACACGAGGTCATTGCTCCGACAATATCTACGCAAGAAACTCAACAAAAATTAAAACACTTAATTGACAACCCTAAGTAATTTGCCATAGCAACCGTGCAATTAGATTCAATCATCTACTCGCTACATTACATTCTAAGTACAGTTCATGTAAGGTCAACGATAATTCCAATTTATATAGCATTTCAACCTTTATTGTAAGTACCATAATACCTATAATGGCTTGTATATTTTATGCTGAAGAAGAAAAGATTCCATTTTCGTATAATATATTAGGTTTTGTAGATATTTAAGGATGTAAGCACAATTCTTTCTAGCAAATTGAATAAATGTACATATTTTCTGAACACAACAATTGGCTCTAACTGAAGCCTATTTTATTAGGAGGACATAGATTCTGAGATTCTGCAAACGAAAATATATGTGATATTTTCTTTAGCATTCTTTCAGAATGTTTTTATATTACTGTTGGAGAAAATGTAGTTATAAGTTGTGTCGGTAATATTTTCTTTCCAGTACCGAAACAACCAATTACTTCGGTAATTAGTAATAGTAATTACAAATGAAAGAAACAGTCATCCCAGCGATGCAAAAAGGTCCTGCCCAAAACGGGAACGACATTCAACTATCGTTTTTAAGAAATAGGTGGTCAATAATTGGGTGAAATAAAGGGCGCTGTGAAGTACCTTGAGGGACACCTATTCCTACAAGTGAGTTAACTATATTCTGAAATGAGCAAAGTCGCTGTCTTCAGCAGATTATAAGATCTATTTATAACCACACCTTGCCCCATAATATAACACGTACGACGTAACACGGAACACCTCGGATTTTCCCTCAGGAAAACATTTATTTGTATACGCATGTGATCAAAGGCTTGGTTATGTTCTAATAATTATTATTCAACCCTCGCGTGAACAGATAACAGGTATATTGGATTACGACGCCGAAATAAGCTTCGTGATTAGACAAAACTATTGTGTATCTGTTTCAGGTATATGTATTTTATGAAGGTTTCTGTCGGGATGTTAGAGTTATACTAAACTAGACATAACATATTGATAACGTCGGACATATTTATTGAATTTCTATGGTCTAGCATTTACCCAAGCTATGTAGTTCGGATTTGTATGAATGCCAGCCATATTTTTATGGAGCGACTGCCTATCGGAATTTAGAGTTTGCCATGATTGCGGCTGCAGAGGAAATTTATTTCACAATTATTTTAGAAATCATAGACATTGAACTCACGCCCTCAGACATTAAAAAAGTGAGATGCCTTTACCAAAACAATGCGTTGAGACGTCATTTTGAAGACTAAAAATTTACTCACATCTTGGAGCAAATCCCCAAAACAAATCCATCCATTACAATTTATTTGCAGTAAATATTTAAGTAGCTACTTCGCTACAACTTGGATTAAGTAAGTACAAGTAAATACAACATTATCTACTTATTTAGCACACAATAGTATTTCCTCTTAATCCATGCGAAGCTAATGTAATAGTATTAAGTTCTCAATGAGCGCCCAAAACTGGTATTTTGTTCAGATTACGTGCGAGTACGGCGTTAATCAAGACGTCCGATTATTCCGCATTTGGCAGAGATAAACAGAAGACTCAGTTGATGTATAAGTATTTTAAACATCGGTAAATTACAAGTAACAATTGGAATTACGAAAACATATATTCTATAGTTTTCGTGATCAACTCAATCTCACTCACAAACTGAAAGATTTTAGCAAAAGCGAGCTAAGTGTATGGATGGATGTCGCCTTGTGGCACACACGAGTTAATTATTACTACTTGCTTTCAGAAAATAGGTTTTGGTCCTGCTTCTTAATGATATACAACAATTGAATTTTCTTTTAAGTAGTGGAAGAATTATTAAGTTAGCATTTCATTAACTTCAGTTCTTTCTTAATTATTTACAAAACTAAAGAATAGTTTTGCATTGGTGAAAGAATATTCTGAAATCCATCAGTCTAAAGCCGTTTAGAGTAGACCTTTTGATAGATCTATACAGTGTCAGCACTCAAACATTTGCTAGAGGAAAAGTCCTAAATAAACCGCAACTGTAAGTACCAGCAAATCTTGTTTGTTATTTGGTCCCTCAGTAATCAAGAGCTATGATCTAGATTTAATTGGACGTGATAATGAAACCTCTGTGGTTCTGCTTCGTCAATCTTCGTAATTTGCTAACTGATGTTTAAACAACATTCAGTTATGACTCCGTGCTCTGTGAACTTTAAATATAAACAATAAGTTTATTGAACAAAGCTTCGAGTAAAGTCTGATAGAAAATAATTTAAAGAATTTAATCGATATACTTGCTATAGGTACGTATCTATGTCTTAAATAGGTTTTATAGATGGAGAAGTCATGTTCAATAATATACGTATTCAACAAGTGCTATTTGAGATAAATTCGTATTTTCTCTTGTCGTTGCTTAAACAATTTGTTTGTCCAGAACAAATACAGTCACAACAAATACGATCTAACCGTTTTAAAGTTAAAACAACTTTAAAAGTTTTCACAAGAATTGAAAACGCAAATAAAACGACGATCGGCACACAATACAACCCGCAACACAGACTCTGCATCCATTACAATGAACAGCCGCAACTACTGTGGGAAACTTGTGTGAACTTGGGTAGTTACATTATGGAGAAATCACTTTGGTAGTTTTTGTAGCCAAACTAAAAGGCTAGGAATAAATATCGGTGAAGAAGACTACGTCCAAAACCCATACTCTCCGATTTTTTTACATTATTCCTAAATCCCTTGAGATTCGGAAGAATTAGGATTAGGATTTCGGGAGTATTTCAATTGCATACGAACCTTGATAACTCTACCTTACCAACATTATAAATGCTGATGTATGTCTGTCTTTGTTTATTCTTCACGTCCAAACGACTGGGCCAATTTTCATGAAATTTGGTAAGGAGGTAAATATCATCTTGGACTAACACATTAGCTATTTAATTCGACTTTATTGAAGGAAGGTTATACTTTAGCAGCTATAACCGACATCCGGGCAAACGAAGTCGCGAGCAACAGCTAATATGGAAATTGTACTACATGGTTACAGGAACCGCATAACAACACATACTGAATCCTGAAAATGTACATATATACAAACCTATACCTGTACATATAACCTATATAGAACTCAACCTACATTGAAACACAATTCCGAGTATCTGGTCGGAGTTTTTTCTTTACTTTAGCGTCCCACTAATCGAAACATAATTGACAAGGCGGGGAAACGTTAATTGATTTCTATCAAACTGAGGTACTGCGTAGAGATAGCATCCGACGGAAATAAATGGTGTTATAATTTAACGGGTCTCTTTGTATTAGGACTGCGTAATGCTGTTTTAATTTTGCCTTTCTTGTTCTTGTGTTATTTTATTGATATTGATAGGCATTGATAGGCAATCCTATCAGTAACATTGGTGTTTTGATTGTTAGAAAAAAATACGTACCAAATTTCGGCGTACGAAGGAATAGGTTACAAGGTTTCTGAGGAGAGAATAAACCGGTAAAAGTTAGAGTCGGACTAGAAACACTAAGGGTTTTATTCAAATAGGCTGTCGGTCTTTCTAGGTATGACGGCTTATAACATCCCGGGCTCACGTTACACTGGTTATGGACGGACGGATAGACAGACAGACGGACAGAAGCCTGCGGAGACTCAGGGAAAATTTCGGTTTTCATCGTTTGAGTACAAACAGAAAAACAAATAAGCCTTCTTTTGGGCGTCGTAGCAGTCTTTTAGCGCGAAAAAGACTTCTCTCAATTAAGGACGAATATCGAAAATTTACAAACGCAAACAAAGCAGTTGTAATAGAACTCAAAACAACCAAAAAAAGTGCGACAGTGTCAGACCTAAAACAACCACCCTAATATCAGCTATCATTGAATAGAATGTTTGCAATAAGGCAGTCTGCACACGTTTTTACAACGCGGCAAGTTAATTGGTCGCACCGCTATCTACCGTTACCGTCGCTACGGTCATTTGTGGAGCGTGTGTAGCATGCCTAATAGGGGAGGACGGGGTAGGCGCTGAAAACTTTAGCGAGGCTCCTACGTGAAAATGTTTAGGCTTTTCTCACGTTTAGGTCCCATTTTTTGGATCCTATTTGATGAGACCCTTGGTCAAGCCTTTAGTAATTTAGAGACATTAAGTAAAAGGATTTATAGACGGGTTGATTGAAAAAGGTTCGGGGTTGTCTGTAAGCCGACTGACTATATATTATTTTAAGTACATTGTACGATACAATTCTGTTTCAAGGAGATTTATTTATTTACTATTGTAGTGAATTAAGAAGCTGAACAGCAGTTTACGATTTGAAGGCCCGTCAAAACTGTTACAAATCATACTACATATTCAAAATTTCCAACTAAGAAAACCTTTCCAAAACAATTGCCATCAATAACAATACATTTCAACAGAAAATCGAATACTTCCAACTCAAGTTCAAAAAAATCGAAACGTCCGAACAAAAGAAAAGGAATAAATCCCGATTCTTATTTCAAATTCGTTCACGTTCGATATCGTTAATCCTGGTATAGATTGTCTAATATCTGTTGCTAAAATCCCCGCTTCGGACTGGTTATAACCAGTTGATTCTTCAATACGTATTGCAGAGCTAAGTAACCCTAACCTACACTGCTATTACGTACCTGGGACCTACCACCGCTTATGAAACTAAGATGTTAGTTGGTGTGGAAGAGAGAGGACGCTCTACAATGGTGGTATCGGCGTCTCGCTTTTACAGCTACAGCAACCTTACTTTAATAGCTCGTAATACAGGTAGTGAGTGATACGAACCAGCGAAATACAGGTTCAGTTCAGACACTCAATTTGTCTGCAACTTAATTTGTTCGAGTTCGGATGGTTGCATCGGGTTTTGATTTTAAACCCCCGTGTGATTGGATTACAAGACACGGTGATTTGAGAGTAGGAATGTATACAGTTGCAACCTGTGAATATTTCCACAACTTTATAAAGCTGGGAAAACTTGCAAGATTCTTTCAAAACTGAAACTTAAAGATAATTATACCGGTTTTGTTTCAATATTAAGCAATCGTCATACTGTAGAATTTAACAGTAAATAAGCATAAATATGAACTAATAAAAAGTCACATAAATCACCAATTTTTTTGTCGAAATCCACGAATTCAAAAACTTTATAGGGTAAATCGTTTTGAAACTCAAAACGAGAGTTCAAAATTTCCACCTGAACACCAAACGACTTGCAAAAAGGGTCAAATTGTTATCCCGCAACATCTGTGCCCTGTGCCCTGTAAACACGAGGATTATCGCTGGACTGTGGATGTTTTAATTTGTGGTCGCTGTTTGCATCTGTAATAGTATGACACCGGTGTTCGGCTGAAAATAACTTGGTACCTGCTGGCTCAGCTTGGAATATAATGATATAAATTGATGAGTTTTTGGATGGATTTAAATATATTATGAAAAGTTACGGTAAAGTTTTACAAAGATGTTGCTCTTTTCTGATCGATTTTTTTGAAACACTGCCAATTATTTACTTAAAACCTATGCCTACGATACGATACTTAAAAAAAAAAACTTTACCTGTAAAAACAAACCGGCGGGTCGTTACTCTAACCATAGCGACATCCCACCAAAGAACCACAACACTCCTATTATATAATAATTAAATAAGTTAATTGGTTGCGAACATCCTTGAACTTGTTTCAATAATTTCATATTAAATAAGTTTTGTTCCAAGAGGTCCTATAATCAAAAATCCGTACCTCCATCACATATCACTCAGGACACCAAAACCAATATAATTTGAACTCCACGAAATGCCAAAGTTATCGTCACAACGGCTTTAACGAAGTTACTATAGATCGTTAACACAATCATGGCCGAACAGAATAGTCCATCGTTGTATGAATATTCATTACCAGTGGATATTGTGCTGGAAAAATCATTTCGCTGTCAGCAAATTGGAGTTTAAACTGTAAATGTTTTATAGATCGTAGGCGCTGCTGTTTTGTTGCCATGAGTTAATTTTCAAACGTTCTTATGAATAAAATTCTACGGTTGGTGGAAGCCAAGCGTCTTGGATATAGCTAGAAATATAGAGCGGGAATCTATCTGATCTTGGCAATTGATGTACTAAACTATTGTGTTATTGGAGAAAGTTACAAATGTAGTCGCTGGAATACGGTGTTTGGCTAAAACTGATTGGAGTTGAAACTAACCCTGATTTTGTTTAGAAGTCCTAAAGAATCTTTAAAATAGTGTGAATGTATGTTTTATATAACCAATCTTAAATTTCACGACGATAGACAAATTCAACTTTAAAGGCAGTATTGTACATATGATCAAAAGTAATTTAACATTTTTTATAAATCTTCAGCTACAGGTACAAGTCGATTTTTTCTTTCCCTCCCTTTATCAGATTTTATCACGTTGTGGGTTTTAAAAGCCAGTATTAAATTCCAACGATCTCGTAAATCCATTAAGAGCTCATCTTCATACGATGATATTTAAATACATGTACATATAGTGTAATATGTTCAGCTCGTATATCATTCTAAGTGCCTCTGAGTCGTGTCACTTTTGCGTACGGAATCATTTATCAGGCTACCGTTAATAGCACTAATGTGTAATTAAATTATGTATTGGATGTGTAGGTTTGAAGCTAAACTGTCTTTTGTTTTGATGGTAATATCCGGAACAATACATTAGCGATAAATAGATATTGTTGTGAAGGTGTACGCCCTCTGTTCAGAGTTTATCAGTTCGATTTTCCTGAAAATATAGCGTCAATCGTTTTTGGTTAACTGATGTAGGTAATTATTATTATATTTGTTTACAATCCTAATCTTGTTTCCGACCAAAGTGACATTGAAAAGCGACATGACAAATGATAATCACATAAGAAGACTGTCATTTCAGTAAGGCCATTCGTACATAAGGCAACGCCTTTCTTCAATATCAGGCAACATCCTTTTATGACCATAGGCACGTTAAATGGGTCCCGGCTGTTATCCATAAAATCTTACAGTCGTTACTGTAGTCAGAAGCTAGAAAGTCTGACAACCAGACTAACTAAGGGATTATCGTGTTGCCTGGGTTGTGGAGGTCTATTTGACTTCCTTAGTCGCTTGTAAAACCCTGATACTTAACTGAATCTGGTTAGACGATGATGATATTTTCATGTTTCATGACTATGTACAAACCTCCTTGAACTTCGGTTTTTGGTTGTTTGAGTGGCGTCACAGCATTACCCTATCGACACACCTATTACTTACTTCTCATATTATTTCTAGGATCGCCAGTAGTACCTAGTCAGTGATAACTTTCGTCACTTTTGACAAGGCGCCATAAAGTCGGTATTCGCAAACTTGCCTCTGCTCCGAGAGCTTAATTCTTGATGTAGGATTGAGGGTCATAAACGCACCCCATGCGAGGGTCAACATTAATGCGTTATTCATCAACATTCCTAATAAGTTTACATGTGTTGTGTCACGTGATTCCTGCGTACTGATAACCTCAGACCCCATGGCGCCATGACACGCAAACTATAACTCACAACAACTACAAATAACTCATTTTGGGAATATTACAGTTATCTACTTGAATCTTTTATATTAATTACTTGCCAGTAAAGAGTTTACATTATGTACATAGTATCTAGTAATTATGGTGGTCGTGAGATTATGAATAAGTTGCAGGTTTGATCGATCGAGCAAAGTACTAATATGACTTTTTCAAGGTTATAATTATGTACTTTCTGACACCAGTAACAAACGGAGAACGAAAACATACGAGGTAACCTTTAATCTCAAAAGTCCGAAAGAAGAATCTGATATCACCAACCGGCAATGAGCTAGCATGGTGATCAATACTCAAACCTTCCCATACGGGAAGACGCGTATATGGCATTGGTTGAGGCTAGCTATCGAAATCTACTAATGAATCTATTATCAAGACTTGCCACAGCACTCCAAAACAGAGTATAAACACTGTAATAATATGTGCTAGTCATGAACTCCCCATACTAGTACCGCAAGTAACCCTCATGGTATTAAATAATGGCCGTAAAATAAAAACAGTTTTAATTATAATTACTTAATGTTATTGGCTGTGAGCACGGGTAAGCACATCAGTTTTAGCAATTTAATCTCTATTATAGTACAGTAAGGTTGATTTTCCTTAATTCTCTTTTACCAATTGTGCAGTCCTGGTGATTTAGTAGGTATAAACTTCTGTTTTGAAACTTTGTTTTAAAATTCACCGCAATAAAAAAAATGCCTTTGATTGATCGGGACGAAAATGTATTAGACTAGTGAAATCCGACATTTGTGTGTAGTACAAGCCTATTCATCACTTATAAATGTAGCAGATCAATCAAAAATTCTAAACATCTATTAGGACGTGACGTGGAACAAAGCCCAATCAAAGCACAAATTCAACTCCAAGTTAAGGACCGAAAAGGGACAACATAAAACGTTATTTCACTACGAAGCCCTCCAAAGTTGACCGAGGCAGATTCGGCAAAATGTAACTCAGTATTTACCTTCATTACGCAGTAATATTTTTGACGCCAAGCTATCGTTTACACTTCAAATTTCGCTGGCGGTTTCATAAAAAAATACAACTCTAGCAGAAAATAATTTGATGCGAAAAGGTTAAAAAGTTACCCCAATTTGTTCTTTGAGAACACTTGAGAAGTTACAGGTTATTATCTGTGAGGTTACTAAAAGCTCTTCAAGGAGTACTTATTCAGTCGTGGAAGCGAGACCACCACGCGCGATGTAGAGCACCATCTCCCTCTTACGAGGACAATTGTGTCGCTATAGGAGTTCATGGTAGAGGCACTAGTAGGGTTTTTATAAAGTCGAGTCTTCCCAGTAGTGAGAATAAGTTTCATTTAGTACAACAACAAGTTATTCCCTCGGAGACTTTAGAATGTATTAAATGAATGAGTTTGAATCTTTAGTACCGGCTTCTATCTAGAGAGGTACTTTGTTTTAAAAGGAAGCTTTTTCGTGTACTTATTTGGGATACTTTGTACTCTGACCTTCGTTTTTATAATAAATGAGTTGAGAACAAACGTACAGCTACTACACGTACCTATCTCAAAAGCAATGTTGTTTTTACATGTGCCAAGCAATTAAAGGTTGTACCAACTAATAAATTGGTCTAATATAGGGAATATCTAGCTTAGATAATCTTTAGAAAAAAATGCATCTTTTGTTTATCAAATACACTCTTGAAAAATGCTTACGTACTCAAGATCAACTAATAAATTGGTCTAATATAGGGAATATCTAGCTTAGATAATCTTTAGAAAAAACGCATCTTTTTTTTTATCAAATACACTCTTGAAAAATGCTTACTAACTCAAGATAGTAAATGGAATACATTGAGACACACGCCAATAATTTGACCGAAAAATATATCTCATAAACAAACCGCCATCTTCCTCCATACCATTCTAACGAAAGCCATAGAAAATGAACAAGAGAATCACAAAATCCCGTCCTAATTGACACGACCGGAGCTCTTACATAAAAGGCTGATACTATAGTGAAGTTTATGCAAATTCGTGAAGTTTATGTGAGGTTGGGAGACGTAAATCCGATTATGACGTAGCCTTGAGATCCCCAGAAATTGGGACGGCCGACAAACGCCCGAATTAACTTCACAGAGATGGGTTCCTGCACGAATATTTTAATTACTTCGTTAATATGTAGATTATTATCTGTCTTCGTATTTTTCGTACCGTCTTATCAATTTGCTGCTGTTGTGATTTCGTTAAGAAGTTTGAACAAGATCTTAATATCAAGATTTTACGTCAACATTGATCTTCTTTTGTCATTCCAACTTTTCGTCCCATCCATTCTTGGGCAAGCGAAATACGACTTGTATTTCAACATTATTTCTAGCCTATTGTTACTACAGTACTGAGGCATCTCTCAGAACATGTATAAATGATTTAATTTGCCTAATGAGTTCTCGCACGCGAGACACCGCCTCCAGCAAAAGATATGGATGATAAATTAGGTTTTAGAACAGTGATACTCAGGTTTATCATCTAATTCGTGCCTTGTATTTTGTAACTGTGATTTTAGTTCGGAGTGTGATCCTTAGTCTAATCTTATGGCCAAGAAAATGTTTTACATAAACAATTTTAATACGTGAATTCATTCTAATCCCTCTATAAAGGTTGTAACTAAATTCCTCCGGCAACAGAGTAACAATAGCAATAAATATTTAAACAAGACCGAACTCGGGCTAACAGAGGAAGTTTGAAAAACTAGTTCTTTTACATAAAATACTCAGTAGTCAGTGAATTATAAAGTTGGTAATAAGTAAATAAAGTCAGACTTGTTTTACTGGACAGGACCTCTATTACGAGTGAATAGAGTTCATTTTCCCTATCCTTAGTGATTACAAACGGTGGGGTTCTGGCTATGAAGATATGCTTTGAGGTTGTGGTCGCTCGCTTGGAGTGAGCCAATGAATTTCTTCGCCTAGACTGACTCTTGAGGGATGACTTTAAAATACTTTACCGACTGAATGAGCACCTGATATCCTGTGGTCCTGAATCCCTCTGTAAGCTTTTGGTCTGACGGTGAGACGGAAAATTTAATAAGATTCAAGGTTAACTTGAAATACCTACCCAAGAGTACCGCAAGAACATGTCATTGCTGACTGACATAATATTAAAACCCTGAAGGACTAAATTCAAAACTCAATATCTCAGGTCAATAAGTCCAAGAGATTTGGTTTACTACTGTATATGTTAATCTTGTCCAACACTAGAGTTTCAAACTAAAGGCGTTACATAAAGTGACTGGTGACTGTAAACTAAACCCACGATAAACCCTCACGACTTACTTAAGAGGAAGGTATATTACGATCATTAGCCTTAGCCTAGCACAAACTACCCGTTTATAACAACATTTAACAGATTTCGGTAACCTAAACTTAAAGCCCATAACTTCGGTGTCTAGCCAAAACGACGTCAATATAGACAAGTTAACAAATTATCTAAAACACAATTACTGCAGAGTCCCCGTCTCATCAGACTTAACCAAACCCACGTAAACTCACTTAAACTTAGTCAAATTCACAAACAATTTTAAGACATCGGAGTGCCATTTATTAAGTTCTCAAAAGCATTTCCAAATCACGTCAATAAGCTCTTCTTAAAGCCGTCCAGACGTTCTTGTTTGTTTCCATAAAATTGTACAAAACGTAAAAATAGAATGAGCCACCGAAGAATACGATTCCACTGGAGATATAGGACTCGTTCACAACTGTCATGACTAATGTGGCTCCGAGGAACAGGCCCATGATGGCGATGTGGAAGAAGAAATACCAGTAGTGGTACTTCATGGGTAGGGGTTGCTTTCTTTTCGTGAAACTGACGATGAGGATAGTGGTCGCGACAAATAACTGGATGTATAGAAGTCCAAATACGAACTCGACGATGAGCCCCGTTGTAAACTCCACTTGGATGTCCATCTCCCCGGTCACAGTGACGAGCAGTAAGGCGGTGAACACAATCATTGGTAGGACGGCAGACAGAGCGATCAGCATGAACGTCCGTCGTAACTTGTCGCAGTGTGAACATGGTATTTCTTCAGAATCTTCTATTACGATCGTCATTGTGGGATCAATTTTGGATTATTATTTACAACTTGATTATATAAATTGTTCTATAAAACTGACGTTTGTTATGACTGGTTATGACACCTAGCATTCCAAAATGTACGAAGTTTGGAAGAATATTTTTTTAGAAAAAATGTTCAATAAGTTTCTGTTACGTTAGTTTCTCTAATGAGGTTTTTCCTTGGAATAATTACTATTCAGAAGTGTACACATGGATTTTTAAAATAAAGTTCATTACTATGAAAACATTACAGTACATAGTCGGTCAAGCAAATTTAAATTCAGCAAACCATCAAAAGTGCATTACAAAAAGACGTATAAGTTATGAAATGTCTTCCAACATACGCTTCAGACATTAGGCAATCCATCAGGCATGCAGCAGTGGCTTGACAGGACATTTATAATGCAGCATCAGACACCATCAATTTTGTTAGCATATGCCCCAGATAGGGACCAATATCTTCAGAAAATTATGAAGCTTACTTGAAAATTGTGGGGTATATATTTTGAGAAGTTGTTTGCGAGGTGTGGCATTTTATATTGCTAGGTTTAAAGAAGGTTTGAAAGAAAATTCAGACATTTGAGTTATGGAATGAGTAGCTATTACTATTCTTGCTAAATGTTTAAAGTTTTATCTTATTAAAATGGCGCTTTATGGTCACTTCTAGTAGGTATACAAGACTATAAACTGCCAGTGCTCTTAGATTTCCCTAATAAAAACTAATCCAATTAGGTACTACAGACGTA
This sequence comes from Trichoplusia ni, assembly GCF_003590095.1. NCBI lineage: Eukaryota > Metazoa > Arthropoda > Insecta > Lepidoptera > Noctuidae > Trichoplusia > Trichoplusia ni. The sequence continues at coordinate 9,642,625 of NC_039485.1, forward strand.
AGTAACAAAAACTAACAATACAAATTAAAAATTTACTTCACAAATAAAATGTTCACGAAATATTTCCTACTAAAGCTGCCCATTAGTGGGCGTCAAATTAAAACTTTCATAAATTAAGTTAAATAACCTAACTTTAGACCATAAATGTTGCTATAAAAGTATTTTAGGGGCTATCGCGATAATATTTTCGTAAAATGAACTTAAATAACGTTATCTAAAAGGGTATTAAGATTACCAACCCTTATACCACACAGCATCGCTTAATGGCCATATACGGTTATTGAAGCAAAAATACCTATGTATATTGATAAATTTTTCTATAAATTGTTGGTGATATTTCTTAGTACGTTCTGTTAACTTTGTTTAGACCTTGTTCTGTAGTAAAGGGCTAATATGGTTATATTTCATACACACGTTTAAAGATTGAAAACTAAACTTGTGACACAAAATTTGGCATGGTAAGTGCTATAATTTTGTGAACCAGCTTATTCGTATTTTAAAGATATATCTACCTGATAAAAGACTTTGGGATACCTACATCGTGAATGTATTTTTATAGCATATACCTACGTTCCTACACGTATAAGCAATAACTGTACGAAGTCATAACAATTTACCCTTCGACATTGACTTTTTGACCTTGAAGCCACCTGGTGACATTGACAGAACTCAACACTGCTCCGCGTGGGTACCATGAACTTTCTCATAACCACAACTTTAATCCTAACATTTTCAATTTTTTCTTAAGCACTTATACGAATGATAATAATATAAGCAATTATATTAATATCGACGAATTTAATTGCCGCTGACTTGGAACAGATTGGGACTCAAATCATGTTTACGAAAATATTTATGGTTCGAAGTCAGGACTGTAAAACGGGGTTTTATTACTTCGACTTTAAATTTTACAACTTTCAATATGCGTATCGTCGTAAAAAGAAGGGAGTAAAGGGTAAATGCAAAGGACGTGACTGCTTTCTCCTTGGCGAATAAGATTAGCATCTCGCGTTGGTACTACTTATTGCGTATATATTTTTGTCAGGCGCTCTGATTTTATTCTTATCGGCAGTACTGAATACAAGTTTCTTAGTAATGTTTATTCGATTCCGTGAAACGTGTTTTTGCCATCGCTGCTGGATTTTAGCGCACGGTCCAAGATAAATGACCGAAACGCCTGCCTATTGTCCAAGTTAAAAGCATACGTGTGTCTACTTTATCCGCGCCATTTTTTTCGTGTCTTACATCATTTTTGTATCGGCACTTCTGAGCCCTCCGTTCACATTTCCAGAGCATTTTTCTTAACCTGCGACATGCGAGGCAAACGCCTCTATCGACATCCTGTCACGTCGAGTGTTTAACAAAATAAATGACGTAATATCCCGTGACGTCACGAGTCGCATGTGCGCGTCGCTTACGAGATTGACCATAAAATATTTTACATGAAGCTGTTAAGATTGATTGCAAGAAAATGTTTCTTGGCAATATTTATGATGATACCGGAAATCTTACCGACGTGTGTTATAAGCTCTTTAAGCATTTGCTTTTTACCATGTGACATGTAGTATCTTGGTTCATATAAAGACGTTTGCTAAATATCAAAGTCATGAACAGCGGTTGGAACACTAGATACGAAACGTATCTACAAAATTAAATGTTTGATACTGTTTTATAGAATATCAGAACCAAAAAAGGAGCATATATATTTTTATTCAGTTAAATAAACCTAATCTTTTGAATTAGTGGAAATTATAATAATAATATAATATATCCAGGGACAACTCTCACACGGTTATCTGATTCCAAGCTAAGCAGAGCTTGTGTTATGGTAACCAGACAACAGATAAACTTACTTATATATTTCTAAATACATACATATTATAGAATTCTTTGTACTTTCGTCTCATTGTTGCCCTTTAACATTCGACGTAACAGGAACAAGTATAAAGTAAAAAATATCGATTGGAATCCTCTAGGGACCACATCTATCCAGTGGTTGCGAGAAGAAAAAAGCCACTTACGTTGTCCGACACAAAAATGTTCCGGTTAAATATAAATAATTATTGAAAATGTTTTGTTTCGTTATCATTGATAACAATAAAGGGTATCTCAGATTAGTTGTTGCGAAAGTAGCTGTAGATCGTTGTTTACTCCATATGAATAGTAAATTATTATACAGGGTGGAAGGGACGTCACACCGATCCCGTGATTCAGGGGTTCTGGACATGATTCCTGGACCCCGGGATCGGTGTGATATCCCTTCCACCCTGTATATATTGGATAATATATTATTTAAGGCTTTAGACAGACGGATCACATTTTATTGCAATGCAATTGCTTTGCAGCGGTTTTAATTCAGTTGACACAGTTGCAATAGTAGGTCCTGCAAACCATCGGCGTGCAATTGGAATGCACATTTGGTTTGCTAGAGCCTGAACGATTGTTAAAAGACCCTCTGTTTAACAAAACAAAATCGTGGACTTTACCTTTACAATGAGATAAACGTAAAATATTATCAATTTACAATAAAATTTAACAGACAATAAAAACTAATGCACATTTATTACTAGGATTTATAAATTTGATTATTATCGGAAATTACTTAATCACCGTAGATAAAAGTTTCATCTAGAAAATTCCCCGAATCTAAATGTATGACCATGTATACAGTCAGCAGCAAAAGTCGAGTACTTAGAGGACATTCACCATAATGGTTCTTAATGACTAAAATACAATTTTGTTGTGTGATAACACTTTTTTTCTTCTCTTTATGTCTTCCGATTTGGCTTATTTTAGTCTTAAAATATTCGTGATAGTATAAGAAAAGTTTAAACGGTGATAGAAATGATAGAATATGGAAAAATGACAAAAAAATGTCTGCATTGTTATCATCGACTGTGTGGTGGTACGTAGTTCGCCGGGACAGCTAATGTGTTATAAATCCGACTGACTGAACTGTAGACTGATTTAGCAGGACGTACGAATATCTCAAAAGATCTTGTTGAAATAAAGAATACGTTGTATATCCGAAGTTTGTTCGAAATCTCAGTCATGGTCCTACACGTTCTAATTTCGGGGTTCCTTGTTATAACGTGTTTACATGCCTCCATTGGAGCAGGTTCCTCGCGTCATGTTTTAGGGAAATTACCTGAAACAAAAAACAATGTACATGAGTAAAATGCTTCAAATAATAAAACTAAATACTCGTGGGATATTTTTTTTTCAAATAACTTCAAAAATGAGAAGGTTATCAATTAATTGATTTTTAGAAGTGAATACTTCTTAAGCGACGTTGTATACTATTTTTGTAATGAGTAAAAACTGTTAAACTAGCGTCAGGACACGTGACCTGATCGAAAATTCGTAAGACGAAAACTTCTTTAGCACAATACTGCATCGATAGCGAAATAAATAAGTACAGTATTCTACCACATAAATGATAGTAATTTAATAGTGATAATTGAAGCAATTCGAGTATAATTATACCAACCAGACTTTTTACTAAGTTCTAGGTGATGTAGACAAGGCGTAGAGCACATTGTCTCTACCACCTACTATAATAAATTATTATTACTATTTTAGAAAAGGGTGGAAAACTATTAAGTTCTAAGTAGTAGTTTTTCATATTTTGGCACTTGCGCTGATGGCAGCGAGGTCTAAACGGGAGTGACAACGCCGGCACTTGTGCTCCTTTTGACGTGGCAGGTTGCGCCATTCGTTGGTGACGTGGTTTAAGTTCTAAGTATGGTATACAATATTCAGTTGTTCATTATGGCATCAGATTTTGGTCGTGTCGGAATCGTATCGTGGGTAGTAAGTGTCTCGATCACAATCAAACGGCCTACTGATGCTGTGAGTTATCGAGATGGCTATTCGTTATTGTATTGTACTAACTTACAGTACACTCAATTTACGGCCTTTGACTATCACGGTTCTTCTCGAAAAAGGTTATCAGAGGCAGCGAATTGAAAGATTTATGGAACTCTTTTCTTTTATTTACATGAATTCCTGAATGCTAGAAACGCAGTGTTTGTGCTTGCTTTTTTTGTCTTTTCGAGTAGATACTCTAACCCTTACTGAATTAGAAAATCATGTGTAGTCAAAGTTTTAAGACTTTTTGATTATCAAAAAAATACTTATAAGTTTTTTATAATCTTTTCAGCTTGCTTCCTTACGTTTGAAGTATTTGTATTGGACCAATAATAATGAATGCGAAAATGTGTGAGTTTTTGTTACCTTTACCTGTCAACCATAAACAGCTAGTAAATAAACAAAACTTTATAACTTCGTTTTTTACAGACCTCGTACGACCACCTTCCAAATTCTAGCTCAATCAAAACTGAAAAATGGGACAAATTGAACAACATCGACAATTGAAATAGGACAAGATGTTTGATAACAGAAAAAGAGACGGGTGATACAAAAAAAGAGACTAACATTGACGAAGCGAACGTACTATCTACTAATTATTTATTGAATACTATGTTTAGTTGTAAAGATAAGTATCTCGTGTCCGGCAATATCATCTTCGTCACAACACCTCAATCCCTGGAGGTAACACAAGGTCATTGGTGTTTATTGTCAGGTTGTAGCCAAGATTAGATTGAGGGGAATATCAATATGTTTTTAATGTATGCTAATGATTGCAAGTTTCCGTATATTTTTTTACAAGAAAGCCAAATACTTAATCTTACTTTCAAATTTTGTGTAATTTTGACGTCACGCGTTGCTGTTAAAAATACAATTACATTGTTTTCCTGATTAGGTTGTTGCGACAGTATTGCAGTGATAATTGTAATTACAACCTTTCAGAAGTTCGTTGGAAAGATACAGATTTGTTGAAAAGTTACCCATATAATGTGAGGTAAAATATATTTTAAATTCAATCTTATCGTAACATAACTAGTTTCAGAAAATAGCAATTTTGATATCCTTCATACCTACTACCTACTCAATAAAGTCATCATTATCATTTAAGTAAAAATATAACTAGTAAAAAGAATGATTACCGTCGCTACTCTGAAAGGCGATTTTACCGGCTAACAAAAGCAGATGATCACGTACTTACATAAAAGCCTCATACGCCACAGGACGGTTGCCGCGGTTCGGCAATTGCCGGGACATTGGCAATTGCCGAGGCGTCCCCTCTACTCACGCCCTGATCGCATTGTGCACCGATCGTAAAATCCCACATTTTCAATGCAGTTTCACACTCGATCGCTTTGATCCCAATCTCTAATCGAAGTTATTAAACTTTTAAATTCCTTTCAAGGGAATGCAAATTATACGACGGCTATTCTATAGATGTATATTATTATAGTCTTGCATAATTTTAACTTTGTTATTGTAAAAGCAAAAATGTGATTTTATATATTAGTAGTAGCTTTCCCAACAAATTTTGAGTTGTAAAAGTGTAGAAAAAAAATATATACGATGGAAAATACATGTTGTCCGATTCTCAGACTACCGAATCTGTACAGAACATAAGAATAGTCGAGCCATTTCAGAGGGGTTCAATTTCGTACACCTTGACATGAGAATTATATATTTTAGCTATTTCCAATAGATTTACGTTTTCTTACATTTGGTTTCTTTATTATGATTTGTCATAAGATTGGTTTAAATAAAAAAAATGTTTCCATGACAACATAGCGGCGGGCCTAACCGAGTTCAAGTATACATTGTCTAGTTATGTATTATAATGAACTCGTTTTGCTGAGTGCGGTCATAAATTAAGTGAGACCATAAATTTAGAGTAACACCTGTGCTATTTAGAATTTAAACCAGATTCATTACTTGTATTAATGTTTTGTGATTACAATCAAGTATGTACGAGTTTGACGTCACTTTACTAACCCAAAGTGAAGCAAATGTGATAGAGCCATATTTTACGAAGAACAATGAAGTCTTTGATGTTTACGTAAAAATACCAGATGATTTATCGTAAGTAATTATCAAACATTCCGAATAGGATTTAATTCAAATATTTGCTTGTAATTTATTACCGTGCGTTAGATAGACACCTATCTAATTGATATGACTGGCAACAAACAAAAAAACATCGTCGTACTATAAATGTAATCTTTGTATCAAGGGGGGTTACACACACATACAAATCTCACACGTAAATGGTATTTAGCATTTGCGTAACGCAAAAGTGTTTAGACTACAGCTTTGTATCTGTTAAGAAGTGAAGCTTGGTGTTAAGAACTACGTGACTCTTGGCTCAGTCATATTTGTCATCATGGTCATTTCCAAAATACAATATACCACATTAACACATTCTGCAATGTGTCAAAATCCCCATGTAATAATAAAATAAAGGCCGTAGTTCTTTTCATGTTAATTATTTATACCGCTTTAATACATACAGCATAGGTAAAAATATGAAATCCGACATACAAAAACGTAAATAAACGGTCCGAAATATAAATCAAAAGGGATCAATAAATAATAAATTATATTATACAAACATTTACGTAATGAATTCACATTAAATCACAAACATTCGTGATACATATTTAATGCTTACATATTGCGAAGTTTAAAAGCATTTTTCGATCGGCGGAAGTATTTGTTCAGCACTATTTCGTATGTTCAATTATTTTGTTTCATCCTGGATACGGAAGTCGGACAAACAGGGATTAGTAAATACCTGTGAATTGTTTTTTTGTTGGAAGTACTTATTGTATAGGAATATGGGTCATCATCGCCAAAATATTGGATTGTCTATCTGAAGTCTACATGGTCTGGGTAACCCAAATATCCCATAGTTAAAACTGGTTGTAATAATTGAAAAACTTAAGCACTAATGTGCGCTTGGTGTGCTTTTCCAGACAAGGAGCGGCCAACAAATAGACACGCATTCATTTAATCAATGTGAATAGTCCAGTGAAAAAGTCAAAGCCTGTGCTCAAATAAATTGCTTAATATAATTGAAAAAATAACGAAAGATAGATTTGACAGTAACAAAAAACAACTTTTTCTTACTACTGAATTGATAATAAGGTAAAATAATAGAGACAGTCCTTTAGACTTTTAAAATAGGAGTTCCCGATCGGCGTGTATCAGGCCGAACGTGCTGAGAGCGGCTTTCGTGTGGACGTGACACTACATATCGTGGCACCTGAGGTATATGCACTAACTCTAGCTAAACTGTTTCGAGAAACACAACGGTTGTTAGAGCATATCGTTTAAATTCAATTTTCTGACCGTCACTTTTGTTAAGTCATAAAAGACAGGATGACAGAATATTAAGTTCTTACTTGCCATTTTTTTATGCTGATGAGGGTTTTGGCAATTTTTAACCAGATATATTTAAAATTACAAAAAAAGAGTAGAGGAGTACCACCGAAATATCATATCAAGTAAAAGTACATACTATCTCAGACTTTCATACCTTTTTCACTCAAGTTTTCGGACGAAGCTTAAATTGTTATTTTCACAAAATCGTTCAGTTTGGCCAGTTCAATAACCTCACATAAGTGAAACCCGAATTACTTTTACAATTCCAGATTTCTAAAAGTTTTTACATCAAACGACGACATTCAGACGTCTGTAACCTGCAGAAACTGATCAAAAGAAACAAAATGAGTTCAAAAAACTGCATTTACTTGAGAACTCGAAACGTTGACGAGTGCGAATTTATAGTCGGATACATTTCTAAGGGCTTGTACAATTTAACAAGAGAAAAAAGATAGAGTACCGTCAAAGGTGTAAAAGGTCTATAAACTAATTGATTAAGACAACTATCAAACTCCGTTTTATCTTCTTGTCTATGGGAATGACATTCCTCAACAAAGAGTAACGTGAATTAGGCGTGAGTGGGTAACTAAAATTATGCACCGGTTTTGAGACCGATGACTATGATGCTTATGAAGGTAACCTGAGCTTTGATACTAATCTCGATTGTTACCTTATAATGCTGCTGTCCAAATGTCAAAAAGTTCAATTGCTAAAACTTTCATTTTACCAACAACAGAACAACAAACTTTCGATTATTGCTGGCTAACACCGGCTAGCGTTCTTTTTTTTTATATACCAGCATTATAAATTTCTACTTCAAATAAAAAAAATTGATGCACTGTGCACTGTCACAAAAACATCTACATTTTGGGTTTAGCATTTGTTTACAGTTTAGCTTATTAAATTAGACCTTAGTTGAACGGAATTGAGTTTTAATGTGACTGATAAATGGTGAAATCGCCTCACAGTGTCCTCATCAAAAACTTCCGTCGTTACTCATTCGAGGAGTTTATTTGTTTCACCCGTGTACCAGAAACTTCTTTTCCGGCGCCATTAAAAGTTTTGATTCATTTAGAAGTGTTACGCTTTACAATCCCTCGATTTGAGTTGTCTTCGTCCAATTAAAGGGTTGTTGTACTTTGTTAAGATTTTACATAAAGTGGTGAATTGTTATAAATAATTATTTTAAAACTGTTATTTTTTGATAGTGCATGGTTCTTTGGCAAAAAATAGGCTGGTCGTTAAAAAATAACTCGAATAATTCGTTATTTTTACTGATAGTCGCTGTTATTAATATTACTATTCAGGTAAGAGCATTAAATACGCATAAGCCGTTGCATCTTTTAAGTGTGAATCTCCCTATCAAAGGTTACTGTGAAGAAGAACATTATTTTGAAAAACATTTAATTATGCATGTTAACGCATAACTATCCTCAATATTGAATATCTTTAAAATTTTCTTTGTTGTGTAGTTTATACATAATATTGGTACTCAAAAGATAGCAAAGACACCAATATACCACGATAGCTTGACAATATCTTTAGATTTATAACCGAAGATAACATCTATAATGAGTCTTAAATGACAATTAATGATAAATTATAAGTACCACTAATGACACTTAATGCATACCTTATTTAAAACGCATTAGTTTGTTTAAGTCGCTTAAATTCAAAATGTGATTTCTTTTAAAGGATTATTCATAAATTGACAACTGCATTCGTAGCTATGTAGAGCAAAGATCATTCTAACAAGCTTAAGATCAACGATCAATAAACAATATGATGATCACCTTTCGTATTTCTTTCCATAGTCCACTAAAAATCAAGAAATCAAAATCGTTATTCAAGTTAGGCCACCAAATAACACTTTAACGACACAAAAATATACCTACATACAACACCCTGTATCGCTCACCTAGTACCGCTTGTTAAGACTATAGCTGAGGCAAAAAGGCGCAGAAAACTCCAAGGCATAGTACATAGTCACTTACATATTGAATTGCACAAATTGATCCATGTATCTTTTCTAAGTATTTGCTTCTACGATTCGGACGGTATCATTTTAATCTAAAAGGAAGCTTGACCTCTTAAAGACTGTTAAAATTGCAGAAGTGAAAAAACGCGCTACTAAGTGTAGCATGTTGTCTCGCTTCCACAGCTTTACTTTAAGAGGTGATGGAACACGGCCTCCTTGAAACGGTTCATCAAATTGGTTAAAATGATATTTTTACATACACGTCTTAACATAGGCAAATAAGAATCTTGGTGAAAATTATTCTGCTTATATTAAATTTTGTTATTAAATCTACTTACATATAAACGTAAAGGAAACATCTTAATTAAAAGCCGTTTATCAAAACAATTAAATGCAAATAAGAGTGTCGAGGGCCAAATTAAGGAGCTGTTTAATTTAAATAAGCAAAATGGAGGAGCTTCAGTCACGCCCACATGTGGGGGTCGTAATGACGTATTTTGAGCCTCCCGAATACTGCTGCCACCCCATAATAAAGGTTAGATGTCTTTTATTGGAGATCGCAGTTGTAACTTAGTGGTATTACCATTTAACTACCAAGTCTAAAGTTGTAGGTTCAATTATTAAGCAATTATCACTTGCTAAAATCGGCAAGGTAAACACCATCAAATGATGTAACGGAATGACCCAACCGGAGTCCTTAATCATGAGCAGACGCGGCGGGATCGCGAGTCGAACTGAGGACTCCGGTTGGGTCCGAAACTAGTCGGGCTACCCCGATAAATACGCGTGAGTAAACCGTTACATCATTTAATAATGAATCATTCTCACGACATCGACAGTTACTATCAAAATAAGGTAAACACCGTTTTCCAAAGGTGGCTTTTAATCTAACTACAATGGATGCCTGCAGACAGTTTAAAAACGCTGACACCAAGATGGACCTTAGCAAAAGATAGGAGGCAAGAAATTGACATTTCGACAAAACCCAGACATTGATACAATTGAATGACTTTTACTAGGAAAGAAATAGTTTAAAAACTTAGTCTTCTTAGGCAAATTTTGAACTGCTGATAACAAATTTGCACGGTTAATTCAATATTCTTACAAGAAGTATAGATTTGCGCAATAAATTACTTAAAAATCTTTTCTTCTTTTTCTTCCCTCAATGGTTCTTATCGCTCAATGATTCTATTGAAATGGATCTAGACATAGCAACAGCTATTCCGAGTATTACACATGAAGATGTTTTTACTGCATGGATGTAGACGTCTCAAATAAAGCTACAAATACTTGTTCTCCAGTGACTCCGTGATATTATCTGAATATAACGGTAAGTCGTATACTGTCTACAAGTCAAAAGTAACAATGACTTACAAAAACAACCTTAAGGGCGTTGGAATAAGGATAATCTTATTGTAAAAGTGTTGCCAAAAACAAGTAGACGAATGTACCGTGGACGACAAAGGTTTGATGCCATGTTGGAACCTTGGTTCAAACGTTGGTGAGACATACGTTTTTGAAAAAGAGGTTTGCAAGACATGAAGAAGGCAGTAGCCCAGCTGCAGGATATGAAATAAAAATGTATGTAAAACACTTTGGATTTCTACCTGTTACAGTTATCGAGTGAAACAGAGGTGGGAATAGCAAAGCGACGAAAATTAAAACACGCAGTTAGATTTTTTTATAACAGTTACAGAAAATCCTCGAGCTTATTCATTGCTAAATTTCATTGGAGAGAGGTTACTAAGACGTATCTGAAACTAATACTAAGATGTTGCATATTTACAGTGACACGACATCAGAGTACTTCATATTGGCGCCAACATTTGGCATTGGTGTGCCGGTGTCTTAGGCACGTGCCACCATAGCCCTGAGGTAATAGGTTGATATTATCAAATGTAACAGGATTACCAGGCGTCTCGGTTATTGGCGCGTTTCGCGAAATTTTATGCTAATAACACAGCCTTATCAGGTAGCATCTTTGAGGTAGCTTAAGTTGCTCTCGTATCCAGGCTCTACTTTTAGTCTGGATATACATATTTTTAACATTTAACATTAACATTTAATTATCCTTAAGTAAACATTTTGATCAAGAAAAAAAATTGCAATTGATTATATAACTAAAGATAATTTCGCTCGGTTTTTTCTCAATAAAAAAGCTATTTACTAGAGCATTTATAATAGGCACGCGTATTTTACATGCCACCCTGATTTTTTCGTAACTTTTAGCTGTCACGCGCCGTAGGTAAAGGCGAGTGCAGGGGAATGACTGAAGGCTGTGCAAAACACAATGTCTTACAACAAAGATAACAGAATAAACACATCATTACAAAAACAATATTAAGACTTTAAACTCTTCAAATACTTTACAACCAGGCAACGGCGTGCGAAACCATAAAGTTGATACAATTATCTAACTGTAAATTTATGGACGGCACTATAAACAAATTATTTAAATGAACAATATAGATAAAGGCTAGATTATAAATAGTTGTGAACACTCGACTTGACAGTGTAACAATGGGGCTAGGATTGATTGTGGTGTGTGTGTTGTGCGTCACTGCGTTGTGCAGCGATGGGAAGAAGACGTACAGCATTTATGAAACTGTAAGTACGACATACTTATTTATTTAAATGTAGAACGTATTAATTGAATTCTAAATAAACATACAAAAAAAACACATACATATATTTAAAAAATTGTTTTAACCGGCAACGGGAACAGGGCCCAACCTCCTCACGATACGAGCCGTGTCCAAAAGTATCAAACCATTTCTGAATCAAACCATTTATCCAGACGCCCAACGATGGCCTCCATAGATGGTGGTCGAGGCTCTTGGCTATTTATTTTATTGTTATTGGATAAGAGTTACAACTGCATATTATTATGTTGATCGATCACAGGTTAGGCTACACTTGATAGGGTCAGTCCGTGTTTTGCACCATCTCAGTCATAACGAGTTGTTCCTTATTTCCGAAGGCACGTTATTTTGTAAGTCCTGGCTGTTATGTATACATCTCTTACCAGTCTCACTATGGGATATCGTGTTGGACAGTTTATTGGGTTGAAAGTACAGATAGGTAATCGCTCCTTTTAAAAACTGGTGCTTAAGGGCACCCGAAAAGACTGGAAGCCAACAGCAACATACTACATAGGTAGACATTTTGTCAGGGACTTTCTACAAACTTTCTTTTTGGAATATCGTAATGAAAATTCCTTGGAAGAAATAAAATTTCTTAGAATATGGAAAATAATCCCTGTGTAAGCAATGCTGGCCGTTTTATAATCATCTCGTATTTAAACGATTAGTTCGAAATCCATAACTCTCTTTCGGCAGTCCATTAAATAAATATAAACATAAGATTTAAATGTCAATTTCAAAGGAAATTACGTTCTAGTTTCGTGATTTAGTTAAGTAGAAATCCGGTCAAATTGGCAATACTCTAAATGTCGGAGCAAAAACATACGAAACTACAATTTAAAGGGCATTTGCAAATTCATCACGTGGCCTTCTATGGGACACTATTTATATGGTTCAGTTTATTAGGATTTATGATTGTTTGAGAACTTTACCTACATTAATGGCAATAGATTACACCGAACGCTATTTACTTTAATATTTATAGAAATGAAACTAGCAAAATAAAGTGGAACATGGTGATTTTTACTTTCAATGTAAGTTAAGGGAAATAACTTAAAATGTACTCAAATAAGATACCTTATTAAGCACAAAAAGGCTGTTTTAGAATTTCAGACTCACCTTACCAGAATCTAACTTCCAATCCTAAAATATAACGTATCTTTTCCAGGCTCAAAAAATAGAAGCCGATGGCTACCATTCAGAAACGCACCATGTCACAACATCCGATGGGTATATACTGGAGATGCACAGGATCCCATACAAGAACTCCGCAGCGGAGGTGTCACAGGACAGGCCTGTCGTGTTCCTCATGCATGGGCTCATGTCTGCCTCCGTGTCCTTCGTAGGCCTAGGACCCGAAAACAGTTTCGGTAAGATCTGTTTTGACCTATTTTTCATATTTCTTGTTTTTGCCATTTTGAGCTGAAGTAGCAGGGAATATTTTGGTTCGATACCTGTTTTTTCTTTGTGTTCTATAGGCACCATCGTGCAACATATATCTATTACCTTCCTATAATTAGTATTCGGGATACTTACTAAAGAATTATAATATTGAGTATTGAGCATATAAGCTTAATACTTTTAGCGATGCCTCTTTTTCAAAGCTAACAACTATGGTCTACGAATTTTCCAACAAAATTTCAGACCATATTACGAAATGAGCAACCATATTCTTCATACTTTTTACTTCTCCAGAATAATCCAAAGCATGTATAATCGTACAGCTCTCACGTATTATTACAGCCTACCATCTAGTAGACGCCGGCTTCGACGTTTGGATGGGAAATGCCCGAGGAAACAAGAACTCCCGTCACCACGTCACCTTGGACCCTGATGATGTACTCCAGCAGTACGCGTTCTTCGACTTCAGCTTCGAAGAGATCGGTATACGCGACTTGCCAGCCATGATAGATTATGCTCTGGAGTACACTAAGAAAGATCAGCTGCATTATATTGGGCATTCTCAGGTAGGGTTTGAATATTTTTTGCCTGAACATGTTTTGTACTTTCGATAAATTCTTACTGTATTCTTTATGCCATGAAATCCTTGTACGTTAGTGGAAAAAACCTCGTCTGGTTTATTTTTTAAGTTTTAGCTATAGTTGTTGTCTATAGTCAATTAACAAAATGATTTTAAGAAAATCATAGAATTTAGACTAGACGACAATTTGCTATCTGATTCTACAAACCTTGAGTGTTGACCTATAAAACTATTTTCAATTCGATTTACATAAGAAAACAATTTAATTTTATCGTGAAAAAATAACCTAAGACTATTCTACAAGGTCTTTTTTAAACTAGTTTACCTTTATTTGATAACAAAATGTATTTTTATTTCAATTTAAATAACCTAATTTCTTTGTTGTATTGATCAGGAAAATTAAGCATTTTATGAAGTTTTTTTTAATATTTTCTTATTTTAATTGAGCTCTCATTTAATTTCCAGGGTGGCACAGTATACCTTGTACTAAGTTCGATGTTGCCCGAGTACAATAAGAAGATCAAGTCCACTCATCTGCTGGCAGGAGTTGGATACATGGAGTACTTCCCCCACCAGGAACTGTCGCAAATAGCAGCATTGACAGACATGATTTACGTAAGTCAAGTTTCCAAATTTTTCGGGTTGAGAAATTCTAAACTTGCTAAACAAGAGGACTTCTTGGCTTTAATTAGCAGCTGTATTGACGAATATTGAAACAAAATTCAATCAATATACACCCTAAAATGTAATCTCTGTAATTTGTAAAGTTATTGTAAGAAAGTATTTTCATAGCGTTTTAATATTCGACCTATTTTAATTAAATTCAAATATGTCTCTCCACTTAATGTAGTTCCACTTTTTTAACATAGCTTAACTTTAATCTCATCATTAAAAGATACCTGGACTATACATTAATTCAATTCCATTCTTAATTATATCGGTCAAATTTTAATAAGCGTTGACGTTAAAAACGTTTCACCAGAAAACCGACAAACCACATCCTACACGAGCCTTAACACTAATGAGAATAAGCATTATCATTTTCCTGATTCAGAAATATCCGCAGTATAATAAGTAATGTCATGGTGCGATGCATTACTAAGCGAAAGAGGGTTATTTTGATAAGCGATTATACTTGGGTCTGTTCCTATTGATGCTAACTTGCAGAGGCAATCCGTCTTTGAAGCAACTTTTCTAAAATTTAACTAATTACAAATTGTCTAATAATATTGTAACTTAAGATTAAGAATGACTGTCCCTGTTCAGCCTTTTCAAATTAATTATTTAGTCTCTTTACATCTATCTTTTCTTTAACGGATATCTTAGTTTTGTTCCTAGGAGACGAGCTCTCATCTTTCCACCTTCAAATTGTCAGCCCTTTTCTTGTCCACTGACCAAGAGAGGTTCATTAGGTTATGTTTTCTGCATAATTCATCAATTAGTAATCATATTCTCTATCCTTTCAGGGCATAGCTTTACAAAACGGAGTGGTGGAGCTGTACCCGCCTAACTCCACAGAAATGTTTCCAGCTGATCTGCTCCCAGGCCGTACAAGCTACAGGGTAGCGGATTACTGCGCTGGGGACGTCGCACTGAGGCATTATTGTGAGCTTTTCGGTGTCAGACATTTATTGGTAAGTCTACTACGGCAACATTTACCTAGAATTTTTGTAATTATGGAGTAGATTGAAGAATATCAGAAGTTTGAGAAATTCAATGCTAAGGAAACTTTTACATCTTTTTGAGTATCTTATAATCATAGCTTTTTTAGAATGATTGCTGCCTGTGTGCGTTCGTGTGTAATTAATTCAAGAAAGTCTTATGCAATTGAATTACGTGTTCCTCGGCTGTATTAGGGAAGATTTACTTCAGTTAGTGTTTCATGACAATCAGTAAAAGAAATAATACCCAAAGTCACGGGAACAAACTGCAACTATCTCATAACAGATTTTATGAGATATTACGCTCGCTGATATCACACTTATCAAATTATAAAATACTAGCTTTTCGCCCGCGGCTTCGCCCGCGTCGGTGTCGGTTATATCACGCTTCCAAGAGAACTCTTCAAAAGTCCGGGATAAAAACTATCCTATGTTCTTTCTCAAGGTCAACTCTATGTCTGTACCAAATTTCATTAAAATCAGTTCAGTGGTTTAGACGTGAAAGCGTAACAGACAGACAGATAGAGTTACTTTCACATTTATAATATTAGTAGGGATTTAGGATTTTATCACTATTTAAAGGCACTGACACTACATTATATAGCGTTTGATAAAATATTAAAATAAATTTTACTGGTGCTATAAATATAATAAATACTATCAGTTGTTAAGTCATTGCATTGTAAGGAAGTCATTGCTACGTAGGAATATCAAATTTTATCTTTATGATGTAATATACTGATCCGTTCCTATTAGAAGTACTTTTTAGATAAGTAAATCCAATCCTGATCATATTATAAAATGTATTTTTTCAGTGAATTAAACAAATATATATCAAAACGCTAAGGTTTGCTGAGATACTGCCTGGTGACAGGCGGACATATAATGGTGATTCAGTATCAAGGTTCAGTTTTTACCCTTTTTAATCCTGACTAAAAAGCAGATGAGAGCAAGTAGGTTTCATTGTAGATATACTCGTAGATCAACTAAAACAAATTCCATAATGATCGTAATGAGGATTTAATTTGTAGCAAGTATTGAACAATATATTCCATTTACAACGGTAAAAGTACTATTCAGTTAACAAAATTATTAAAACATTACGATTGAATAAACGCCACATTCATTATTACGTAGGTACATTAATATACAAAATACATAAACCTAAATTTAATCATTCATCTGTAGAGTTCCATCGAATATTAATCAACACGTGAATTATTTATGTTTTCACTTTTGTGCACGATTACACATGTTTTGTTTTTATTGGTACAACTGTTATCACAATTAACCAATCAACGGTTTACATTTTATTGGGAACGATTTTATTATGACGAGTATTGTTTTTTTAAACCGGTGGAATTTTCAGAACCAACTGTAATTGCAGTTTAACCATAATTTACATTATTGTAATAGTAACTCTGTCCAATGAATTATAATATTATGAATAAAGCTTTTAAATATATACATAGGTAAAAATATCACGACTTTGTTTCAGAAAAATGTAGAAGAGCCCACCATTTACGATCAGCCGGGTGCAGCTCTCAAGCAAATCGCTCACTACGGCCAGAACATCAGAGACAAAATATTCCGCCGCTTCCATTACGGTTCTCTTGACAACCTCGAAATTTACGGCACCAACACCCCACCGCCCTACGACTTAGGTCTCATCACAACTCACGTGACCATGCACTATTCCTTAGCAGACGAGTTATTGGATGAAAGAGATGTCCTAGCCATGGTAGCTGATATGCCAAACGCAATCGCTCGGAAGGTAGCGAGAGATTCATTCGAACATGGAGATTATGTAATCGCCTTAGATGCTAAGGAGCTCGTGACAGATTACATTATTGCTGCCATTAATAATGACGGGTGAGTGTTGGATCAGAACACTGCATCAATCGTAGCTTGTAATCACCGAAGTCGTGACACAGCAACTATTTATTATTGAGATTTTTGTTGATCAGAGAATGGAGTATGAGTATTAATTTTAAATCCATTATTTGAGACATTATTTTGGATATTTCAGTGTACCACCTCAAACAGAAGCAACACCTGCACTTACACCTGCACCAACACCTGCACCAACACCTGCACCCACAGCTGCACCCATAACTGCAACATCACCTCCACCGACAACAACAACGCCATCAGTAGCCGTTGTTGTTGATGAAACAACGTCTGAAGACAATGTTCTGCCGACGGAATCTAATGAAGTAGCGCCAACATTACCTGATGATATCACGACACCAGCAACTGGTTCCGCACATACATTTAACGTGATAACTTACACATATCTACTTCTAATCAGTTTATATGTTATACTGAAGTAAAAGTCAGTAGAACATTTTGTAAATATTAATATTTTTACCAGAAGGCTCGCCAATTCTTTGTATTAAATATATTTTTTTTTATCTTTTTAAATTGCGTTTTAGTCAAGTTTGAGAAACATTTTTAAAGATGACTGGAAATATTAGTACAAGTCAGAATTCACCCTCTTGAACTAAAAATGAGTTACATATAAGGCACTGGAGATATTTTTCTAAAGGTAAACCAACATGAAACACGTTACGTAGAATATTTTCTTTCCACGACACAAAATTTACCATCGTCTTTGCGATATTTACCATATATTAGATTTGCGATAAAAGATATCGGGGCGGGGTAAATGGTGAAAGGAAATTAGTCTCCGCTGGTGTTGATAAGGGGTAAGTTAGGGGAAGTAACTGGAGCATGCTTATCGAAGTCTAGAAGCGAATACCATAGGGTGTATGCCATCAATTTGTTCCGGGAGCGACCAAAATTGATGCTTAAATATGAATTTGACGCTGATGAGCTCAAAATTTTGCTTGATGAACAATGTTTCTCGAAGTAATAGCTTTTGATAAAGTTAAAGGAAAGATACCGTATGTAGGATTTTTGTGATTTAATGAAAATATCTCGTTGAAGTCTTGATGTGAGAATACCACTCAGAAAAGTATCGCTCAAGTTGCGGCGACTCATATTTAAATATTAAAAATATGTCTAAGGAATCTACTATCATTCTAACACTGATTATTATTTACTACTAAATTTTACATTAAGGCTGATGTTCTTTTTTAAATGAATGTATGTCAAAAAGTTTTATACCAAAAAAAACAAAACACAGGTCAGTGTAGAGCACAACACACATCTGTAAAAACAAATTATTCAACGTAAAAATTGTGACAAATGCCATTGTGTGGTCCCTACTCATTAATTCAGCCTGACAAGCGGGGTCCGTCAAACAGACCTCAGTGATTTATTCGTGTCCTCTTTGACACCTAACACTGACCGTAAAATCGTAAAACCGTAAAATACCGGTCTTCAATACGCCGTCTGTCATTAGCCAATATGAAAGGGTTGGACATTTTTGGTAAATGAAATGGTATTTCATTTCAGTGTGTAACGTCATAACTTTTGTGAATATCTCTATTAATTGTGTTTTTATTGTTCAATTGCGTTCACAGTACGAAATTTGTGTTTGACATAAATGTGCTACAACAATGTACTTGAATGGGAAATTGCAATTTAAATTTGTATTTTAATTTTTATCAACAAATCTCTTATTATCAATCTTTGAAATTTAATACGCTTTCCACAAATACCACCAATTTCATAATCCAATAACTGGAATCAAATATTAGAAAATCACAGACGTACAACTCGAAATGTAACAGGAATAAATATCTTGAGTCAAGTCAAATATATCCTGGATATTCCAATAATCGTGTGTAAAAGCAGTCATCTGTACTCACAGCGTATCAAACTCAAGCCAGTGAGTGTCGTGCTATTAATTAATCAAATCAACAGAGTAACAGCCGTAAATACGTTATGGTATTCAGTAACCGTGTCTTAAGCTTCAACAAGGAGGTTATATGCGAAGATGTATGATTGAAATGCAAGGTGAAAGTTACGTAGGAAAAACAATTGAAATCTAAAATCGTGCCCGCTTCAATTGATTTTATTTTATCTGAGTAGAATTCGTCTAGTTGTTGCCAAAATTAATCCTCTTATTATGGAATCTTTAAGTAGTCGGTGTTGCATCTGCCAGGAATGATTTGAGCACTAAACTACTCGGAAAGTTTGGTAACCTGAGGTCGATGAATTAAACCCTTATTTTGAGATGTGCCGCAGTCAATCTATACATATTTCTTTGATTGCGTCACGGAGTAAACAAAAACTTTGTAACTTTTACTACTAAAATTAAATACCTAACATTCTGACATACAAATTTGTATTTCCCCAACATATATGCAGTATGTATGTTGAATATATATCTGTTATTAAAAGTTTTCATCTTTACTGAATATAATTACAAAGCTTTAAATCATAATTCTATAATTAAAATGTACATCGCTTGTCCTAAAACCCGTAACGAACAATTGTAGCGTACATTAGCGGCAATAAACTCAGTAATTTAGGTCACAACATATTTGCTATCGGGTCATGATCGCAGTTGACGCCGCAATAAATTCTCTTTATTTTGCCTTTAAATTACCGAGCGGTCATGTTTCACACTAGTTTTTAGGATCCATTTTGTTTAGTTTAGTTGGGTATTCTGTACCGCTTTTAGTAAGTTACGATTATTAGCATTCCATATATTATTAACATTTGTTTTTTGGTGTAGAAACATGGTTTCATTGCAAATATTACCAGTTCAAGTAGGAATAGCTGCTAATCTGAACAAGATTCTCTAGAATAATAAAATTACTAAGGGCGACCTAGTGAAAATAAACCGATGAACCAATGAACCGGTCGCGATGGAGAAATTATGGAGAGGCCTATGTCCAGCAGTGGACTGCTATAGGCTGAGATAATGATGATGATGAATAAAATTACTCTCTAAAGTTTTTGGTATTGACTTGCAGTCAGGTGCACAAGTAACACATTTTTGAAAACAATGTGTTAAAAAGCATAATATGTCTTTTATAGTGTTGCCTGTTCAATAATTTGAATTGAACACTTCACACATATAAATTTATGGACGAAGGAAAGCTTCTCGAAAACGTGGTTTCTTATCGACCGCTCATAAATAAACGAAAATTTTAAAACTCACGCAATAAATATCCTTACAATATCGTCACAGAATAGCACATAAAATCGTTTCGGGACCCACCAGTCACTTGAGCGACGATAAAACTTTGATACTCGGTCCTCGGCAGCTTCAGCGTAACGCCCGGTTATTTCACACAGCGCCCGAATTTTATGGACATTTAGAAAATTTCGCTTTAAAACGTCGCATTCACAGACTAGCGCCTTCTCCGCTCTCAAAGGACAATATTATGTCAATTCTCGCCTTCTCAAACCCATATATCTCCTTCGAGCCAAAGCAGCTCCGTTCAAATGGAATTTCCACTTACATAAGCAATAAATACTCTATTTCGTGGAGTTAAAGTTTAAATTTCTTCGGAATAAACAAATCGGTTGCGTATCAAGGTGAAGAAATGAGTCTCAGTAAGAATAGATCCATTCATTCGTTTCAAAGAAAGAAATCAAAATATGAAAATGATTTTTGCGTTTCTTTTCTTTTCAGTGCAGGTGCGATTTCTCACTTTAATACCCACGGCTGGTGCTCAATCATTTTCATCCGAAGTTTTTGTTAATGATTTTGGATAAAAATTTTAGACTTTTAGAACTATGATGAAGTGGACTTGAATAGAGATGGATTTTTATTATTCTATTTTTCGAAAGTGATTTTTTGTTATGTGAAGAACTAATGCCCCAATTTAACTATTCCATTTTGGAATGAACATGATGGATGAATAAATGCACTATTTCGTAAATGTAACTAAACTTCAACAGAATTAATAAAAAAAATGGTAGTAAAATATTTAAATATGTATTTTTGGGAAGTCCTATTTTCAATATTATTGTTATATTCGTAAAAGTATATCTTACTAATTTTCTGCTTATACGAGGAAACCACCATAAAGTTATAGAGTATCGGAGACTTTATACATACCTGAAACAATAAGATAAATCATAATTAAACAATATGTTGTATAACACGTACATCTACAAAAGATAAAAACGCTATAAATAGATTTAACACACGCAATACTCCACAGAGTAAAAGAAAACTTGACCTCCGATACCAGGCTGTAATAAAACAAAGAGGAAGATCTAAAGCTCCGTAAAGCAAACAGTATTGTTCCGAGAGAGCGGGCGCACGAGTGACTAGGAGTCCAGTGCGGATGCCTGGGGACAAACGTGGCGGACAGTGCACAGCGACAGTAATGGAACTGCTTTTGCACTTCGATCCTATTGATTATGCGAGCCTGGTACTTGTGATCACAATGATCTGAGGATTTGTGTTATTTAGCACTTGTTGGTGGTAATTATAATACTAATCACCTATTTTTATGTATCTTCATTTGAGTGAGACAGGATGTTTTTTTATGTAAACTATTTGAATACAGAGGGGACTCAAACAAGTCAAAAAATAAAATTTTGTAAATATACAAAAGTAAAAACTTATGACTTATGACGGTGCTTTAAATGGGACTTTAGGGCCTTCGGGAACTTAACCTTAGGCTTTATTGACTCATAATTCGAATCCTCTTTATCTTATTACATCTGCTGCGGCATAATGATCGTTTCCATTGCATGTCCAGCCTAAACTACTGATTAAATAAACTTTTTCAAATCTATTCAAAATTCAAATCACTCACATCCATCCAGGTGAGCATAAGATTTGATCAAACAGTGACGCAGTGACAGTGTGCATAGCTTTTCCACATGAGACTGGGCCGTCTTTGATGGCACGGCCGTGTCGGCCAGTCACTTAGGCAAATTTGACGCACTCAGTCCAGTCCGCGCGGGGCATTGAGAGGAATCAAAAACGGCTAGGGGATGTTGATGGATCGAAAATTTTTGGGTGAGGTAAAGCTAGGATCAATCTTGGTATACACTTTTGAGTGACGTATAATTGGATGCCAAAAGTTATATTAAAAAACTACTCTATTTTCGTAACCGATCGACATTACGCACATATGACAACTTTTATAAAGTAGACCCAAAACCTGGTTAAAAATGTTACAGAGCCAAATCTTTTAACAGCAAAAGTAATCTTTTCCAAGAAAAATAATGTCCATTTGACTTTATAAGATCAATTTGTTTGTTGCGGACTACAAATTACATTTAGAAATCCTCAACAAAATCTCAAAAAATTCCAAGAAGGTTGACACGTGGTGGGTGGTAGTGTTGCGACTATATGTATAAGTGCGACTATCGTACAAGTTTACCGGCACGGGTCCGGTTCGACGGCCTGATGGCTCGGGGATCGACGGTGACCGCATCTGTGATTGCATTCGCAACGCTCCGTCACACAACCGGAGCGCCCGGCGTAATGACCGGAATGGGACGTCTCTTTTATAGCTCTATTTATGACTAACACTTAGCTTTTCTTTTTAGTTTATTGTAGGGTGGGTTAGTGATGATTTATGTGCATATAAAGAACTACGTCCATTAGTAGTTCAAAGTTACTTAGGACTATACGATCTAACTGGAAAACTGTTCTGAATGAAGATTTCATAAGAACATATATGTTTTGGAAAGTTTTTAAATATAATGTCTTTAACATTCTCGCTGTATATTTGACTAGCTGTTGCCCGCGACTTCGTCCGCGTGGTTAGAAGATAATAAGTTATGATTTATATCTACGTTGTTTTTTCACATTTTCCATTGTATCTTCGCTCCTATTAGTTGCAGCGTGATGGTTTATAGATTAAAACTTTCCTCGATGACTGATCTATTAAACACAGAATTTTTCGATTTGAACCAGTCGTTCCTGAGATTAGCGCGTTAAAACAAACAAACAAACAATCAAACAAACTCTTCGGCTTTATATATTAGTATAGATGCTATAGACAAAGATATGTATGAGCATAACATTGCCAAAACCCAGTAAAATGGTACGTGTTTTCTAGTTTGAAAGCAACAACAGTATTTAATATATTATCCTTTGTTACAAAAGGGTTTATTTCATTCTATACGCCTAAGGCTTCACGTACAAAATTCGAAATACGCGCAAATTGAGAGAGGATACTTTATTTGTCCTTAACATAATTATATCTCTTATACGGCTTTCCCAAAATACAAAGGCTTAATATCAAATTATCATGGGAATAAAGAGTGAGTAATAACATACATACGTACATTTGAAATGACGAACCCAGCCACCTTACTGTACTTAATTGTCGAAAGTGTCGAAACCTATATTGAAGATCATATGTCTAACTGTGGACAGCAATGGTGTTGATGATGATCTTTAGACATGCTTAGATAATGCTTATACTGTAAAAACCAAATGGTAATAAAATAAATTTGAAGAGTAGGATTTTACATTGAAGACTTGATATTATGTACCAATATTGCTCAGTATTCGCAAAATTTTCAAGTTGCGGTCTCCCAAAGATTCTCAACTCAAACAATCTGTTGTGAGCTGAGGTGCAAATATTGAAAGGATCGCCGTTACTCGGCTGTGCTTCATAATAGAGCCTTAAAGAGCGTCAACAGAAGTTACCAGCCACCAGTACACGAAGACCTGCACACTTATAGAAATTTCGAACTACCACAAGCCTTTCGCGGCTCTTGTTCACTGGTCGTGTTAAAATGTTAGTGGCTATCAGGGACATTAAACGGATAAACAGCTACCGTTAAGGTACGGCACCCTAATGAAGGAAATGCTTGAAGATATTAGTTTTATGTTTAATTTTTGTGATAATCTTTTATGAGTAACTAACATGTATTATATTATAATGTCTGTTTTAGAAAGGTTGTGTTTCCTTTTAGTATAGTTTATGGAGGTAAAGATTTACGGGATTCTTTGTTAACATTATTCCACCTAAAAACAAGTCGAAATAATATTAATTTGGTCCTCAACTTTTTGAATTTAAATTTAAACAGCAATTTACAGGAAATACACTATACACAATTACACATATTTCTCTTCTAATCAAATATAAAAACATCGACCTAAAAAGAAATATACGCGCAACTCCGAAACCAAAACGAAAATGAATAATCAATAAATATACCAGGCACAATACAAAAATACGTAACGTCAATGTCACAACCGAAAAAAAGAAATAAAATGTCAGAAGTAAACAATGAATATTTGGCGGCGACCGGCAGCTGGCGTTTCCCGCGCTCGCGAAAGCGCCATGTTGGTATAGTGACGCGACGCGTCGGCCTGGTGCCGCGATGCTTCCGTTTTGTAAAATAACTCAATTTATTATATCACTAACACTTTTCCCTAATTGCAGTGTAGCGTTGTTGTAAAATAAATAACGCGAAAACTGCAGTAATGTCGGTGTTGTTATTTTTCGCTTAGCAAGGATATTTATCGCGCTTTTCGACGGGTGAAAAGTCCGTTTACATTTGTTCCTTTACTCGTTTACCTTGCGCATGTTTATTTTGGGTGCAAGTTTATTCAAAGCGTACTTCAGAAAAAAAACCATACATTAAACTTTGTAATTATTTTCAAAATATGAAGACATTTTGATTTGTAATTATACAAGGACGCTTCCCTGCAAACATTAATTACACAAACATCTGATACCTGGGTATCTAATTTCACAGTTATCAAAAGTCGTGAAAATCTAGATAATGTTTTTTATCTAGATATATTTTTGTAGGCAAAGCGAGTTTGAAAGCAAAAATAAACAACCACTAATTAAAACTTTTGAATACATTTATTTTGCGTGCCTTATAAAAACACGTGCGTAGCCAGTTGTTAAAAGGGTATGATGAACGTTATATAAAAGGGTACCTTATTTTTTTACTTTTTGATAATTAGTGCCTAGATTTTTTCACACAACTCCCATATATTTTAGGGAAAGGATTTGTTTATAAATTAGTATTATATAATAAATATTTTCAAGTAAACACGTATATTTAAAAAAAAGGTAGTGTCAAATTTGCCGTCTGGGTATCTTTGCGCATGTGACTTGTATGTTTGTAAAGTCCCACGCGACACAAATATAAAGTTATATATATACATACAAAACCTCGCGTTATTACACTAACGACTTATAAGTAAAGTCACAAAGTTCCACATTAGTGTCGTATTTCAGTACCACACGTCACACCCACATTAACTAATTCAGTAAAGCTCTCTCAAAATATAAAATACTTAGTGAAATTAAAACAAAACTGCGGCATCATGACCTGCACTCTTACCAGAAGAACTGAAAACTTTACTGTTCATATTGTGGAAGCGAGACAACACATGCGAAGTATATAGCGCCATCTCCCTTCCACAGAGCAATAGTAGTACTTTAAATGGGAGTGCAGGCTCTGTAGCAAACGGAAGGACACATTTACACATGAGTCCATTTTAACACTGCCGTTGCGACGAGCTGTGAATCTGATTTAATATTGTTACAGTTTTCAGCTGAAATTCAAGGTGTAACTTACTGGTTTAATTTGATTCGACAAAAGAGACTGGATTTGTACTTCGTGGAAATTACTGTTGGATTCTTGTTTTCTTTTTTAAGTGTTGCTTATTAGAGTGGTGTATACCTACCTACTATGTTCCTTATAGATAGATTCTGTAGTGATAATAAGTTTTATGAAGAGATTTTTTTGGCTAGGTAAACAGGAAAATATATTTGAGTCTTGTATCAATATATTAAGTTACAATTACAAGTTATAATAAAATATAGGTTACCATAATCGAACTCTATCTATATCAGTGCTCAGTAATCTATATATATAAAAGAAAGTCGTGTTAGTTACACCACTTATAACTCAAGAACGGCAGAACAGATTTGGCTGAAAATTGGTAGGGAGGTAGCTTAGAGCCAGGAGACGGACATAGGATACTTTTTATCCCGTTCGACAGCGTTCCCGTGTGACTTGACATGAAACGTCAGTCACTATAAAACGTGGTATAACCAAAAAAGAATCAGGCTTGGAATAAGCTGGGGAGCACGAGGGCGGTACCAGGAGAGCACGTAGCCGTAGTTCATTAGGGTGATACCAGGAGATCAGATAGTAGTATTTCATGAGGGTTGTAGCTGGGTAGCAGGTACTGTACGCGTGGGAGTAGGGTGGGACCTTAGAGTAGGTAGAAGTCATGAGGGGATTACCAGTAGACCAGGTAGCAGTAATACATGAAGGTGGTACCATTAAATCGGGGAATGGTAGTCAAAATCAAAAATAAACTAGATGTCTATTGGCAGCACCCATGAGTTTGGCTCTAAGTTGCAGTAGATGTATATGAAGGTGGTTGCGATCTTGCTGAAGGGACGCGATTAGCATAAAAAACTAATTCAATCGGCAATATTATTAAATCATGTGTTTCTTATTTACAACCTATATACAACTTAAAATGATTACTTAAAAACAATCAGCAATATTATCATCGACTCTAAGGCGGTACGAACTCCGCCGGGAAAGCTAGTTTAATATAATTTGTTTTAAATCCAGAAGATTGCAATTTACCTCGGCGTATGCAAAACTCAGGAAAAAAGGTAACTGTTTTATAATAAAGTAATTTTCTATAGCTTCTAGCAGTTTTCTAACTATTAACAACAAATACTTAAAATTTTAGCAAAATTCCAACTATTATTCCTGTTTTATTATACCTAGTTCGAAATAGCTTGAAAAGAACCATGCGCTATAAATTTCGTTCCGTTCGTGAAGTGCGACGTCAAGCTTGTTGCCATGGTTACCGAAATAACATGATGGCCGACAAGTGCGTAAACACATCATTATTGCTCTTCCATTAGGCATACATCATTTGTAACATGTGAAGTATTTATATCGTAGTTAAACGGAGGATGTATTGGACATGAGTTGTTTTTGTAAGAAAATAAAGAATAATTTTGTTTTAAAGGAAACTAACTCTCTTTGCAGACTGAGTCTTTACAGCCAATTACTAAGTTCTTCCATGCATAAAATTTGGTATCGATCAATGAGCTTTTTGTGCATAAAACGTATTAGCAGTACTACTTACACATATGTCAATATATTTAAACATTTTTCAGTTTTCAATTCTTTGTTGTTTTAATTAAGATTTAATTTAAGTTAACCGCAATGTCTTCGATTGTATTGTGCGTGTTAGAAATAAATATACTAACCGGATAAAAATAAGCACCAGTGTTTTTAAAGGAGCGACTGCCAATCTGAACTCCTTAACTCAGATACCTGGGCACTCACTCCTTCAGTAAGACTGGTTGTAGGAATTTTTAGCTTCAAACTACCCGTAACCACATTCAAAATAGCAACCGGGAGTCACAATTTAACATGCCTTCCGAAAAACGGAGGACATACATGTTGATATAGCCACGGACCGTATCAATCGTAGCTTAACCTGTGATCGATCAATTTGTGCAGTTGTAGCTTAGCCACTAGCTCCTAAGTAGGTACTAAAGTTGAATACAAAACTCAACAATATCCAACCTCTTTTCTGCAGTACTTTTCCTAGATGTAATTTCTGTTCAATATTCCACAGTAAAAGCCCCCACCTATCCTTGGTCTGCGACACGATCTACAAAAGGTAAAAAGCGTTCTACCTCCTTTCAATTTTATTTGAAAGCGCTTATTTCAAACCACTTCAGTATTGCTTTAGAAATATCCGATGCCTCGAAGTTGGTTCTACAGTAATTGAATTTAATATATACGCTTTTTTAAGAACCGATGTTACTTTAAATAACAAAAGGCTTGAATAATTGTACATTTTATTTATTTATACTTATAGGACCATGTCATGTGAAGTCTTTGTCCCAAGCAAGGCTAAAGATAAGTGCTTTTCAATGCCTCGAGCGCTAAGGATTGGGTGTACTTTCAAATATAAAAACATATAACAAAAATATACAAGGATTTGTTTAAAAAGTTAAATTAATTTAAATTTAAATTAAGGGCACTCACATTTCTAACGTTTCTCAATTCGCAAAATTATAACAAAACATAATTCACAAGCAATAATCGCTGCAACACACAAAACACTTTCGTTTTCAACTGTACATTCATTCATTCGTACATTCTGCTCACGTTTGAACACAGTACAGTTAAGGTCAACTGCTCCCCCGGGATTTGATTCTCGACTAACGAACTCTAGAAGGTAAGGATAGTGCTACACTAGAGGAAGGTAGGACATACTGCAACTACATAAAACTGCAGTCTTGAACTAAATAAATGGAACTGAATTGTGAAATGATCGAAAATATGGCGTAAACGTTGAATTGTTTAACAAACAAAAACTATTTGAGTATCCTTGGTGTATGTACAAAAAAATACTCCGGACTTAGAATTAGAATAACACATAGGTTAGGTACCTACATACTTTTATAGGACATATTGCACATATTCATCTCTAAAACGCTTGTCCTATGCTGAGACAAAACCCGCAGCACGTTACTCAAAGTGGTCAATCGTCAGCTAGCCTTAGTATTCACAAATATGGGTACTGCTATTATTGCTGTTTGATTCTACTTGTATAACTGTGCCCCACCTTACCCTACACTTGAAGAAACAACGTGAGTGTCGCCTCAGGGTCGAGAGCAGCTCTTAGTGAGGCGAGACATCATTAAGCAGATACGTGGTACCAGGCGGAGGTTCGGTCAAAAAAGTTTGAATATTTTATAGACGAACAATGTTGTCTTTTTTTTCTTGAATTTAGTTATAATTGAACGTGTGAATTGTATCATTATCCTGTTCTTTTAAATGGATATTGTGGTTAACTAAACCTTATTAAACAAGAAGACCATTTAACCATGAAATTTGAATCGGGACTCCGCCGTCGCATCAGCTCATCAGCAGCCCCTCCCCATGAATACGCGGGAGTAAAAAGTGATCAAAGAAATAATTATGAATTTGCCTTTCGATATTAATTATAAAAAAATCATGCTATTTTTACTCCAAACAAAAAAAAATTAAAAGCTAAAAACAGGACTTAATTTTTCAGGTGTACATGAAATGCCTCCAGAGCTAGCTTCACAAGCAACATTATGGCTTGCTTGTGACAATTTAAACACGATTTTTATCAATATGAGGGAGACAACTCACCACATAGCGAGCAAGACCGCTTCCACAGCCTCCTTTTAGTTCCAGTCCTGTAAAAAGTCTAAATACCTATGCAGTCAGCTTGCTCTCAATGTAAAACACGCCTTAGTTGAATAGGAACCGATCGCGTGATGTGCGTATATATTACCGGTTAATTTGGGGAACGCTGATGGTGGCAGTAATTTTGGGGCGATACCCCCGTGCCCCGTGTAATGCATCGATGTGAAATCTTTATGGCTCTCATAGGATGCTGCGTTATTTAGGATTTATTATCTTGAGTTTTCTGGGGGATGAAAGAGAATTGTATGTCTTCTTTATAAATTCAAAAATGATATGATTGTTGGAACCCTTTGTATTTAGTGGATTTTCATGTGTTGGTCTTCAATAATTACTACTAGACGTAACGTAAGACCTCCATAATTAAAACCTCCACAAAGCTCACACTTTTTTTCGAAACTATTTTGCATACAATTTGTAAAATCTGAATTACATCTTGACCCTCTTTTTATTCCTGTCCTGTAGGAAATTTCTCAAAATATATTTCACAAATCAATCGTTCAATCCGTCCAGTTTGTCTATCTAAATTGTATATTTATACTATGTCTATCAAGAATACCTATGATAAACTAACAGTTTACCAAATTTAGTCAAACAAAGCCAATATTTAAACTATGTAATCTTCGTTGGCCAGACAGTATAAATATCCATTCATATCTGGCTTATCGCTATAAACCAGACTATTTTGTTTGTGTGTTCTTTCAGTAATCGTGTCGCAGTCAATTTTTGGAAAAGAACTTTAGTTGTTGTCTACAAATAATAAGAATGGATTTTTTTTTTGTCACTAAGCTGAATGAAACTACATACAAAATTCTATTAGAAATGTTGTATTTATTTAAAGTTAAAATAATACAACACAATGGCATACATATTGCGTTTAAATCCAAAATATTTGTAATTTTGAAACATGTAACAAAAACTGATTCTAAAGCGTAACAATAGCCCTGTTTATAAAGAAAGAAAAAACAACTTACCCACCTACATACGAAACAAATAATAATTTATCAAATTACAAACCTAGCAATAACAGACAATGCCTAAACACCGCACTATACCTGCAACACATCACATGGACCGATACAAAACACTCGGGCGTAACCACGGCCGCAATCGAATGCTCTATAATCGGTATCGGCGCTTAACTCGAATATCGATTCATCGAATGAATGTCGCTTTAATTGATCTCGTTAAGTGCACTTTAATTCGAATGATGAGGTTCGTAATCGATTTGAGATGTCAATGGTTGCAGGTTTGTGAAATAATTATGGTGCTGTTGAGGATACAGTTCCAACGGATACATTTTTGTTTGGTAAATATGGAACTCATTTTTGATGAGTTCTAATATTATGTGGATGATGTAAACTATCATAATAGTATACCTATAGGATAAATTACCAGTTTCCAACATTAAAAAAAACTGAATTATTTGAATAACTACTACTAATTTAATACTGCGTTTAATGTCATTTCCCATAGAAAATCTATGAAAACGTTTATAATAAATTGTCATTTAAAAATACGGCATACATTCTTGAAAACGAAAAGTATCAGTATTATACCTTCGACAAATATGGACTTGTTTGGGACACGTAAATAATATTTTGATCAGGACAAATAAACCCGACGAAGCTATTTATTAAATAATACCGCAAAATAATATCTTTTAAAAAAATAAATGAAAATCATCATCGTTATAGGCTATTCATTACAACAAAATGGAATGCACATTTATCTATTTTTAGTTAGTACTTTTATTTTTATACTATTTTTATTTTGATCTCTTTTCAGTCACGGGATCACTTCATGTGAAGAGACCCGGTCCTTTTTAAAGGCTTGCACGGAGACACAGGTCCAACATGTAGAGGCCTTGTTGAGAATTTTAATCTAATATGTGATCGGGTATCTACTAGGGATCATTCATCTCCGCTCTATGGGAGAACGGACATGAATAATCCAAAGTAGAAACAAAACTATTGCAAGAATGTGTGTATGAACAATTAGGCTATTATATTATGTTAAGTTATGTGGACCAGTTAGTTGGATTTTCCAGAAAACTATGACACCTGCCTCTCTACACATGGTAATGTAAATAAATTGGCAGGCGGTGACTCGCCACTCACTAGATGGGCCCCCTATGATACCGTCACGATTGACAGCAGGTGGGCAACACCAGTGCGAGCGGCTAGGGGTGTAGAGAGGTGCGACACCGATTTCACCATCGCGGGTCACAGACCCGGAGCGGGTTTCCTCGTTATTACGCCATTAGACACTTCCACCCCCGAGCATATAGCTCTAGCGACCCCTCTCTAGCCAGCCAGTTAAGGCAAGAAAGAGCTGGGAGTCCCCGTAAAGAGTGACCCCCTGGGGCATTCAGGTTCCGTTGTGTCGCTACTCACAAACAGCTCGCCACAAGCTGGCCTGCGGATGTATGCTCCTACATAGACCTTCAGATACACTTTTTATTTATATCTCAAGGTTTGAAAAAGCATACTAATATGCCCTCTGGTCTTGCGTTATTCCCATGGAGAGAGAGAACGACTAGCCCCGTGGGGTTACGCTATTTTTATTTTGATTATCATTATGATTCCAATGTTTTAAATAAAATATAGAAAAGTATTTTCATTTGTATTCTGATTAATATTAACTACTATGTAAAAATATCTTTTTCGGAAATCAATTTTGTTTAGAAATAATTACAGCAGCCTGTTATTGACCACCTTTTAAAACTAGGAGTCATTCAGAAAATGTAACATAAAATCAGGACAAAAACTTCTTATGTGTTCGTCTAAATACATTCAGCTGTATTTAAGTTAAAAAGGAACCATATATAGGTAAATTGTCACGTTTATAATATTATTAGGATTATTTCAGGATGCTATAGTATGTATGGCCACCACGGTCGATGATACACAAGCCGGTAATCGTGTAGTAAACCCGCCGGGACAAAGCCGGCGGCTAAACCATAGTCGGCTTGAATAAGGCTGGCTGTTCACTGTCAGGATAATATTGTTTGTTATTTGTGTCTGAGTATGAGAGTTTGTTAATCAATCATTTTATGGTATGAAAAAATATGGACAAATACGGTTTGTCCTGAAGTAGGTTTTACTTTTTTTTATTGGCATGTTAAACTTTTTGTTTCTTAGAATATTGGATTAGAATATTATTTCTTGTACAACATAGAATTACAGCAGTGATTCTTAGAATATATGTACAGTGCAAGGGTACAATGGCGGTCATATATCTATACTAATATATTTTTGAAACTATTTATTTATTATAAAGCTGAAGAGTTTGTTTGCTTGTTTGAACGCGCTAATCTCAGGAACTTCTGGTTCAAATTGAAAATAATATTTTTGTGTTCTATAGACCATTCACCGAGGAAGATTTTAGGCTATATACGATCATGCGACTAATAGGAGCGTATTGTATCTTACAATGGAATATGTGGGGAAAAAAAGGGAAAATTATTCATCTTCGAGGGCTTCCGTTCAAAAATTCCAACTTATATCTTCTAACCACGCGGCCGAAGTCGCGGGCAAGAGCTAGTATTAAATATTCAAAATCAAAATCAAAAAACTACTCTCTCTCAACTGAAGACTGTCAAAAGCTACACGATTCGCATAACATTTTTAAGATAAAATACTTATTCACCAAAACTACTTTTTCTTCCATTCTATAGGTATAAGAAGGCTACATGCATACTGCTCAGTAACAAATTTCTTTCAATGTATCCTGAAAGCTTTCAATGGTGAAGCAAAAAGGTGCTAGAGGTAACTTATCGGGTTGCCATAATGCACGAGCTTGGCGTATCAATGCGTCGATACCGCGGTGCGGTGTTGCCAAGACACGGTAAATAATTTCCCTGTTTTATTATTTTAGTAAATTGTTATCTAACTTAAGAAAAATGGTAATTTGAATCAGATTTAAGTTTTGACTGGTCTACATTTTTAGCACATGATAATTCAGAATTTAATTGAGATATTTCAGAAATATCCTCATAATTAAATGAAAAATAAATTGTAATGATATTGTTATTTATGTATATTAAATTAATATCATTCAACAATTTCGATAAATTAAACTCATGAAAATATTCCTTGAAATCGATTAGAAAGCAATACCAACAAAAAATCCAAATAATACACTACGTAAACAAACATCTGGAATTAAAGCACAAAACGCTGTTAATATGGCAACACTGGCACGCAATATCTTGGCCTATACGTGACACGAATCCAAATATGTACTGTAAATAGTTTATGATATCGATATAGTAAATTGGTTTCGTTTGCAACGATACACGAACATCTCAAAATGTACATAAATATTACGTAATATTTATTGGTGACTTCAAAAATATGTTCTATCTGGAAAACAGGACGGCTGTTGATAGGAAAATTGTGTCAATTATTGCTTCTTTGTAATGCAATGAATGTGTTTTCGTGGCAATGATTTGGTTGGGATTTTTGGATACTTTCCGACAATAAGTCGCAGTCCTGTCACACTTTTAATATTGCTGTTGCGATGTATATTTGCGTTCTTTAGTGTCTTAATACGATACACATCATAAAAAATACATTTTCATGAAAGTGTACTTAGTACAATACAAATACCGATCAAGTGAGAGAATATGTTTAGAAATTCATCATATTATGTAAAAAATTCAAATGTCTAGCTATCACAGTTCATGAGATACAGCCTAGTGACAGACAGACGGACTGACACCAGTTTGGCACCAGCCTTAGTAAAAGGGTTAATGATACACTTATTGCATGTAGTCGCTATTGCCTATTACTATAGGTACGGAGATATATTTCCTACATGTTATTTGTCAATTCTGACATTCTTTTCGTATTTTGACATAACAAATACATAACAAGTAAAACAAATCCATTTACATTGATGAACAACCCTGAGCTTATTGTTAAAGCGAGCAGAAAACGCGAGCGATCGCAAAGATAAAGACAAATATATTTGAGTACATTACTCTTATACAAACACGTTCTCCAGACCATTACTCAGTTAACCAGCCATGAACATCGCGCTTACGTCAACACACGAAGCGATAGAACAGGATATTGATATCATAATACTTTCATATACGTACATAGCATAGTATACAATTCATATAAGTGGGCAAAATAATTTGCAGAAAACAAAACAGATTTAAACTGATTTTCGTATTTGTTTTAGGCAAAAGCTCGAAGGCAAAAGAGTTTAAATACTACTGACGTATTTTGTTAATTGCTTTGATACATATTTATTTAGACAGATCGATTTCAATCTATTTGAAGGTATCTACTGGTTTGTTGTTCCTTTCTGCGGCTAAAAGTCACTTTGCAAAATGAATACACCGAATTCAGTTATCGCACTTATATGAGTGAATATCAGGATTATACGTCTAAGAATTTAATATGATATAGGAAAAATTATTTGGAAAAATAAACTGTTGCCATGATGTAAAGTGATTCTCTCCAATAGGGCAAACATTCAGTTTCATAGCATCATACAACTACCTTTATGCAAACCAACAACTCAATGGCATCGGTATCTTGCTTACAAAGCGTTAATATTCGTCGTTAATATTCTCCCAAATGATAAATCTAGTAGGTACGGTCCGGATAAAACCGGTATTAATCGGGCTATTCTCGCTTTGACTTCAAAAAGATAATTTTATATCAGGGTCGATATCTCCTGCCCGGTAGTAATAACTTTTCACCAGGACCATTGCCGCTGTGGGAGCAAGACGCCGATAGACATGTAGAGCGCTGTCTCGCTCCCACAAGGATATCAGTCCAGTTTTAAGGGCTCATGGTACAAGGCACTGAGTGTTATCCCGCTCGGTCGACTGGAAGTTGAATAAAAACGGCTCGTCTGACACTTTCCGTGTGAAATGATTCACTATGCATGTGTACTTTATAAATAAAGGCAGCTGTACAGTAACTTTAGATGGTCAGGTATGAATTTTAGACTTAACGATATACTTAGTAGATTTTAGAAGCATAAAATCATCAGAAAAATCTCAAACTCATTTCTATTTGTTTGGATGCATAAATACTGTTGAAATTAGTTTAAGTGATGGAAAGGAATTCAAGCCTCTGTAACTAATAATTGACTTATAAGAAGGTTATATTTATAAATCACCGTTAATATATTTTTCATTAATATTTATTTAACTAACCTGTCAAATCAAACGAGATCAAACAACAGACAGGATTTAATAAAACTTTTAAATTGCATAATACAGTGACCATAAATTATGATAAACGTAGGACAAACGATCATTAATCTGTATTATCGTGGTCGAACAATTAAGTGTGGGGCGACAATCAAGCGCCTGTTTTAACGGATTTTTCCTTGTTTTGATATGCTCGTGATTTATTATGATTGAAATGATTAATTAAGTTGTAGTGTTAATTATTTTTTATTTCGTACAGTTTCAGCAAAAATATACACTTTTTGTGACCAAAGTTGTCTTTTCCATTAGAAAAATTGATATTTTGTGTAACTGAATTAAATTAAATGATTAATATTTTTGCCTTTGTGGAAATACAATAAAATCGTTTAAAATCGATTCTCAATGAAATCAGTTTCAACTTCTCTATTGTCAACGTACAAAGTACGGTATACTATATACAATATACAGGAAAAGAGCAAACTTTTTTTTCAACTTCTAAATATTTTTAGAATTAATTCTAACAATAAAATGTAGTCTCACGAAATACTCTAACATGGTCACAACAACACCCCGTAGTCATGTGGTTGATAGTTACTCTTAATAGGTAACGCTTCATATAGCGATGTTTATGCCCCGAATGTTTTGGATTCGATCCCAACCAGACATGAAATAGGTATAGAAAAAAATGAAGCTATTTCACGATATATTGCAGCCTATATCATAGAAACTTTTAATAGCATATGGTCTAAACTATCAGAAAGTTGGGCATAGAAATTAAGGATCTAAAGCACCAGAAGGAATCTCTCAAAACAATCACGGATTGTCGTCTTTCGGAGTCAGTTTTCTTTGCATGTCTTATAAATAAAGAACAGGTTCTGCTTAAAAGAGAATGCTCTGCTTAGAAGCAGGAAGGGGCTCAGTAAAAAGTCCCTGAAGCGTCTGTTGTACTAGCTACGTATTACCAAATCATCATCAGCCTTTCCAAATATGTTGCGGTTGGCCGTTATATGTTCAGTCTAAAGGGATGCAGCTTAATGAAAGAGTTCTACAATGAGAGACTGTATCTGGTCTCCTCAACCCCATTACTCGGCAACACCCCTCGTGCCTTCCGAGACACGGAGAAACTCGTTATGAATTAGATGGTCATCCAATAACCAAGCGTAAGTATAGATTAACCTATGATAGAATAACTTGCGCAGTTGTAGTGCACCACAACAAAAATAATAATTTCCACATTACGCTTATTTTCTCTACAATATAACTGTTTTGTGGTGGACCACGTAACTATTGTGGTCGTACTCCCTTAATGGATAACGCTTCATCGACCACCCCGCAACTTGCCATCACCAATAAATACCTGAAACAAATAAGTGTGCGTTAATTAAAACAATTATAGCTGGCAACATTTTGGTCAGCTTCGGTATGTCGATCAGCCTGAATGTGGAAATGATAATAATCGTTATCATTTATTTGTTGAACTCGAAACCGTAACTGATTTTGTTCGTTTTTGTGAAAATTATTGAGCTTTGTTTTAAATTTTACCAATAATATTTGTTAATTAAATACTTTTGATGAAACGAATAGTACAAAATACGTAACAATGAGAAAAATCATTATTTCATGAAATTTTAATAAAATATCAGTGAAATTTATATAATATTCTATTTGAACAGTAAATGTATACCAACATTCAACACAGGGACGCTAAATGCCTTGAATTTCTGCGTGAAATTTCAGACGAACGATTCAATAATCAAAAGGTTTATTCAATATTCATACACGAAATTATTACAAAAGGAATATACAGGGCCGTTAATGCTTCATTACGTCAAAGCAAACTACTACAAATTTTCTATATAGCAGAGGCTTTCAATATTAGGTGGGTAAACACTACGAGTAAAAGAACGCGGGAACTGTGTCCAATACATTTGGAACAAAGTGAGCGGAGAGGGCGTGCCCCGTCAAACGCACGCGCCCATTATGCCCCCGCCCTTAGTGATAGTGGGAGTCCAGTTAGGAGCATAAGCGAGGAACTCATTTAGAAAACAAGATTTATTTGTGTAAGAAAAAGGCTATTGGGATATTATTATTGTGTCAGGTTTTCACAGATGATCAAGTAATAAGGAGCAAGTTACATTACTCCGAATAATACAGCGATAAAACTGATTGACACACTGTAATGTGTTAAACAGGCAGGCCAAATTCATGATCATCAAAGTCACCTTTTGTAGCTAAAGAACTATAAATATCAAACATTTAAAAACTTTCCAATTTCAAAAACGTAAAGTTTCGCAACTCCAATAATTTAATTTTTAACCCAGATCGTATTTATGCCTTCACGAGAACAACTAAAGTAACAATAAAAAATAACAAATTATAATTATCTATCAAACCGCTGCACCTCTCAACTTGGGCCACAAGTTAAGTAATGCTTTACTAATGACTGTGTGTCGAGATTTTTCCCCCATTCATAAATATGCATTAATGATGCCTTTACAATGTAAGTGTAATTTAAATTTCAGACACCCCCCCCCTCGCCCTATACAGGATTACAATAGGATTTATGGTAATAAACAAACCAACTGAAATTACAAATGTTCGGTATTATTAATTACTGAATGAATTATTTTACGAATATTAATGAATAAATTGTAGGAGTTTTTTAAGATTTTGCATAAAATAATAACTTTATTCGTTAGTGCTTTTAGTTTATTTACAGAATACTTCAGGTAAAAGATACTTTTTTCCTTACACAAAAATCGGGACTACGAACATATTTTTAAAATCTTTTCTCAATATAAGATTTTTATTTTACTTGGGAGTAGGTACATTAAAAACATTATTCACATTCAGTACCTAGCCTTTCACGACATCTCTCCAAGCATATTATATATTATGTATTTGTTTAAAACTAATATAATACGTGTGACCACGCCGCTTACGATATCCTATAAACAGTATTAGTATAAGCAGCGCGTTAATTGAATAATCCTTACCACCAGACTAACAGGCAGACCACAGACTTATGACGTCACGCGTGTAACACGATCCGAAGCCGTAACAGGCTTGCGGCAAGGTCAAGCTGAAGCCTAGCATTGCTTTTGCCAACACTTGTTACCGAATACATGCGTGCAATACTTCAAAACTGATGTCACATATGTTATGAATAAATCTTGTGGAACTTATTATAAAGATTTTAGAGTTTAAATTATGAGCGAGACTAAAATTCTCCGTTCCACACCACAACAGTTAATTAAAAATTAATAATTTTTAATTTATTTCCCTTTTTCTTTTGTTTGGGCTATAAAAGAGATAGCAACACCCGACTTTGTTTCGGCATTTGTTCTCTGGATAGTTAGACATGAACGTTGTCAACAGCGAGCTTAAAAAAATGTATATAAAAATAATGACATCCTTTTTATCTTATTTAGGTGGGGTATTCATCATGGACACCCACCTACCTCCTTAGAGGAGGAAGTGGGTAGTGTGGGATATGTATTGTGAGTAGCTATCCATGAAGGACTATACTTATCCTACTTACTCAATATCTGATTGTTTTCATTTACGTGGTGGTCTTAAAATAGTTGGAATGGGTCTGAGTAGATCTTAAAAAATTAAGGAGGATCCGGGGTCTGTCTAGCAAATTGTGCTAATAAAAACTACCTCAGAAGCTACGATGTTAATGTTCACATGCTAAGGTGAAGTCACATTTGACTCAGAGCAGAAAACAAAAAGAAAGCATCTACATATAAGGTATTGAATAAATAATAGATATGGATGTCAAATCGTACATGCTTACAAAAAATATATATAAATAAAAAACAAAACAAGCAAAATCGCTTACGGGCGATTAGACTGAAACAAGACAATTCAATTCCCTCCAATTTCGCTCTCAACCTAACAAGTACACAAAGGAGATTACTTTCGTAAAAAAGTAAACACAATAAAGTGAAATTAATAAACATTGTAACAGCCAACGTAAACAGGTCAAACGTGCTATACAGGCCTTTAAAGGTATTACATTTATTGACCATATCGTTTGATAGCCACCCGAGCTCCGGAATTAAAATGTCGA
The DNA here is from genome assembly GCF_003590095.1 of Trichoplusia ni. Lineage (NCBI taxonomy): Eukaryota > Metazoa > Arthropoda > Insecta > Lepidoptera > Noctuidae > Trichoplusia > Trichoplusia ni. Next base: position 9,682,473 of record NC_039485.1, read on the forward strand.
ATAATCCAATTAAGTTTTAAATAAAATACTCGCTATCAACATTATTATTGCAGCCAGGTAATGGTGATGAAGTTATTTAATTAACCAAACACTGGCAATTTTATGTGCGAAAACAAAGTAGGCTTTTTTAATTATTTCGCGTGAGTGACGTCATGTAATTAAGGCTACATAGTAAATAATGTAGGCGTGCTAATGTAGGTGCGCTCTCTCAGTTGCTACGTAAGTGCTACGAATGTCGTAGCACTTTTGCTACGGCTGTAAACAAGGCAGTCATGCTGGCTACGTATCCGTAGCTCTAATTTATCTGATTACTTTAAGATGTTTAAATAGTAAATGCTTCAAATCCACTACTCGACAATTTTGCTTAATGTACCTACGTATTAATTAATTTCGAAGAACGAAAATCTCGGTACCGAAAGTGTAGCTGATCACCTAATCTTGTTATATGGTTGTTTTATTTATGTTACTTTCCCTATTATGAAAAAGGCCTGTGCCCGACAGTGGGACTGCTATGTCCTCATTAAAAAGGCAATACAGCAAAAATATTTTTAAAATTTGCATGGGTTTATTTATTTAAAAAAAAAAGCGTTAACAAAGAGGCGACAAGGCGAGTCTCAAAACGCTTGACGCGCGCCCTTATACAGAGTGTTGTCACTGAGGGTCCGTGCTGTTTGTGCTCCCCCTGTATTCAGAAGCCCTGGGGTAGGCTTTGTAGCCCCATCTTTATTGTTTTACGAGACCGGGGTACGTGTTAACATGTGACTCCAACTTTATTTCACTTGTTTTTATTTGATGAGGAATGTGAAGCTACGGTTAGAAGTTTTAAAGGCTTTGGGATAATAAGATAACCAAACGTCAGAATAAATACAGAGTCCAAATAAATCTTGGACTTTGTTTTTTTCACCAATAGGTTTTTTTACTAATAATATTATGTCGATCGCTACCACTACTACTTAATATTAATCTGCTTTACCTACTTATCTACTTAAAATAAACCCGCTTTCTTCTTACTATCGGGCGTACCATGTAATCCTCTTATAAAAAAAAAACAACCTGTATTAGCCACACCCATTCCAGTCACCAACCCTATTTAATAATTAAACCACATAACCCAGCATAAATCCATCGGCACACAATAGCCAACACAACAAACATTAAATCAACAGAACCGCACCTCACTCGAGTTAGTGAATGTTAGGGCGCATTTAGACGTAGCGAGGAATGGCGAGCGAGTTGCTGTCCAACCTTTTCATAAGCCACTACAATAGGCTCACCTTAAGAGGTGAGGAGGCTAGGTTCCATGGCAAGTCAAGTCAAGTAACGCTGACTGAGCACTCACATGTATTGAACATACAGGTCAAAGTTCATGTGTTCACGTCACAAGTGACGTCACTAATCGAATGAAACAAAAAAATCATGCAACCGTTTACTCATACGTATATATCGGGAGACTTGTTTTGGACCCAACCGGAGTCTTTAATCATGAACTTAGGCGGCGGGGTCGAGAGATGAAAAAAAAGGTTGTGCCAAAATATTTGAAGTTTCAAATATGTAACATTATCTTAACTCTTTGGTATCTTAACTGGTATATCATCGCCAGCAATGTATCGCTACTCGTACAACATTTTCGCCTTGTCTAAACGAGCCTTTAGTGAACAGCCACGCGAAGTGATTGTGTTTCCAACTCATTAGGAAGATTGTCTGCGACTACCCTCCAATGATAACGACTGTCTATTAACTCTGCCCCTTTTGTAGAGGTTTGACCCTGAACTGGAAACCGGGAACTAAAGAGGAATTTTGTTATAGATCTCAAACGCTTTTTTAGGAAAAATCAGCTGATCTTTGAAATGAGACTGCCAAGTGCGAGTGATACTCATGTCGTCCATGACATGAAAATTAATCTTGTTCTTGTTTCATGTTATGACGCCAACTTGAGTTCTTCACATGTGAAAATTTCACCTGTCTAGCTCTCTCGGTTCATTCGAGATACAGTCTGTTGGTAGACGGACGGATAGACAGCACGATGGTGTCTTAGTAATGGGATTCCGTTTTTAGCCAGTGGACAGGGAAACATAAAAAAGGAATGAAGAATTGAATAAGAAGCCATAGGTTTACAGTTCGGTATCTCCCTCACACGATCGGTTGTTTTTACAGTTCTGTTTGAAGATATCAAATTACTGGCAGAAGTCAAAAATATGGAAATAAGAGCAATAAACTTAGTACGTTAAGTAATGACTCGTTTCAGAAGCAGTATTGATCAATGAATCAAAACCATCCTATCCTAGAATTGAACCCTTTGTGGAAACTCAGAACTTGAACAAACAATAGATTATTGTCTAACAATCAGAAGTTAGCAAGAAAGTTAATGTTAGAACTGAACCATTCAGCTGTTTAATGGTACATGAACTTCGGATTCTGTAATCAAAGGATATAAATAGTGGTATAAGTTTGGTCTATGAAATCTTACAGAGAAGTAATTTCTTCAATAAGGCCAACGGAATTCTTGCTGATAATTGATAGCTACAAGATAGAAAAAGAAATTGTTCTGATTCAATATAAACAAACCCATTAACAATGATTGCTTATTAAAATGAATCGCAACATTTCTATAATTGAAACCGCGGAACATCGAACAGGATGTACAAGTACAAGTCGATAATTTGTTGACCTTAAAGTGACTCAGAAATAAACATGTAGCGGTAAACATGTACGAGACGGGTCACTTGTATCAATTAACTTGACAACATACTTATCTAATTAATAAGGTAGTATAGATGTTACTGATGTCATTAGCAGTTACGAAACAAATTGTGTACGTCAAGAGAGAGTTAGAAGGAAGATTTTTTAGATCAAATTTAGACTGCAGCTTTATCGTTAGGGATAATTAACTTATAACTTATATTCTATCTACCTGTCTATCGATCTACACAAAAAACATTTTGTTTGTTTGATGTTCATTAAATAAAATTAATGAAAGCAATAATCTCAGAAATCACTGGTTCATAATGAAAGAAATATTTTGTCTTGTATAGTCTATCTGTCAAGGAGGACTGTATGATTCACGCTTCCAGTAAAGAAATAGGAAGAAATTGAGGCTGAACTAGCAAACAAAAATTTAATAAGGGGAATGATTTCAACTGAATATTACGACTCATAACAAAGGTCATTGGTAGACAGCCGCACTAAGGAGACACAAATATAATAACTAACTAATAAATATTTTTTTCTGTAATGATTCCCTTGAGGATAAAGGAATTTAATCCTCGTGTCGCGGGGGTTGCACAAACATTCAAGTCACATGCGCAAACTGATATAACTCGTGTTTCAATAGTTTCTGGGTGGCCACACGAGTCACAATCATTCATGATAATTATTGGCGCCAGACTTTCGCCTAGTTAGGGAAATCTCAGTATGTTGATAACAGTATAATCACGTTTTAAACATTAATAGGAAATGTCCAATATGATAACATTATTCTAATGCATTTATTGGAATTAAGACTCAGATGACTTAATGATCAGTGCGTCTAATCTCGTTACCAAGAATTGTTATTCATTATTCTGTTACAGAATTACGAAAAACAAATCTTGTAGGTGTTTATTAATTTCCTTATTTACAATGTGAAAACCCAATGACAGTCAAGGCAGATTGCACGATGTTTGTATTTATCAGAATTGACAACAATTTAAATAATCGTATGTTTGTTTTTGTTTTAGAATGACAAGCGAAATGTTCTAGAATCTAGAGCAATAAAAAGTATACAATGTATAATTGATGTTTTTTCCTATTTACAGGATACCTACTTCTTTAGGGGTTGTGAGGCAAAGTTTATACTTTTCTGGTGTAAAATAAACATAAACGCTGCACACCAACTGCTTTGCGTTTATATTACAATTCACCATATATATTGCTGCACAATGTAGAAGGGCATAGCAAAATGTCCATGACACACCAAACTAAACACCTACTGCTAAGTACAATCTTTCCTAATCTCCCCGGACTGTATCTTCAGGTGTTTTGCATCTGATATAATCAGATTACTGCGATATCGGCCTCGAAACATCCGGCAAACAGCAGGCCCTCCCTAGGGCAGGCCTAAAGTAACCATAGGATACCTTGGAAAACCACAACCCCATACATTACTAATGTAAGGAGTTAATAGTGTTAAGTTTTTAGTAGTTAAGGCTTCGTCAAACTTTCCTACGACCTTCCAAAAGGACGAAGGGGGAAAAGAGACGCCGCTTTACGTCTTATAGTGTTTTCTCGCTCCCACTGCAGCAGTTTAAAACAGAAGTTGTTCTCCTCTCAGCCCGTCTGGTAACCGTAGGCTGGAGAGCTGATCTGAATCCACTGACCACTTTTAGTTCTTTCGTAGTTCTTCTGTATTGGTTGTATTGGACGTAGATCGACCTTTAAAATCGATTTTGCGTAAAATGTAATCATAGCCACCATACCCATACCAATCAATCCAATCACTATGACACAAGCAAATATAAAAAAAAACCCTTATATTTAGTCGAAGCCTGGAATGTTAACTATGCATCATATTATATCAAAAGGTCTATATTGGCTTAAAACGCTCGCGTATTTTTGAACAAATATTTACGCATTTAATACGGTGTTATATTTGCATCAGTTATCGAAAATGGAAAAGAAATGTGACAGTTATTTGTTTGTTCATACATAAATGTATAATATTAAATACATAAAAAGCTACAAAATCTAAATATCCTTCGGAATTGGCTGCTAAAAGAAACAATTAATTATTTTATCATGTTATTCACATAAATTTGACAAGTAACAGAACATAATGAGCACCTAATTAAGACAATTTTTAACAAATTCTCAGTATTATCGACATCATATAGGTCATAGATCATGCCACAAGGAAGTGGTCGCGATAATCTTTAAACAAAAAAGGTTTAATGATACGAAAATACCATAGTTTAATTCTCGAAATATTTGTCCTAAGAGAATTTCATTTTTTTAAACAACGTCGTAACCCAGTCTCAAGTATTCGTCGATAAAAAATGGAACATAGAACAAAAATCTAAATCCTTAACAGGAATGTCAAGGCATGTCAAAACCTTCAGGAATTCATTCTGTATAGTACATAAGTACACTCTTATAAGTAAACAAAACTAGCTAGCTAGTAAACAAAGGTGCGAAAGGTAAAAACACTTGTTTGGAAAATATTAAGATTCATCATTCCTCACCCATGTTTAAATAACCCAAAACAATGGAATCTCTCCAAAGCCCTGAATAATTACAATAATCAGTAGAACATGTACTTTGAAGCAATAAGTAATGTCGCAGACAACACTCATTCACAAACAGTAGTCTCTATCAGTTGTTATTCCGTACTAAATACTGTAATCTTTGACCTTTATATCTTCAATGCATACCGCGAGAGTTATTTCAAGACAAGACAAGCAAAAATCACCCTGTCGAAAAAACAATTCAAGAGCAAGAAATTTCGCAAAAATAAACGGCAAAATAAAAAGCTCATGTTTTAAAACAGTCTCGAGAACGACCGCAAGTCATAAAATAAACCATCTTTATAGGTACATACGTCACATCTGTACACTGTAGTGCAGAATGTTGGAGCAGCGAGGGCTAACAGTGCACAGGAGATTTAGCTACATGTCAGCACAAATTACAAGTCGTGCAACTAACATTATACCAGCTAAAATAAGTAGTAAAGTAACCAAGATACAGTGCCGAGCGTGAAATTGCATTTTATTCCTGTTTTCTTTGTGAACTACGAAAATATTGTATTTAGAGGGCTTAGCTGGAGCGATTAGGATTTAAATTTTGGATAAATGTACGGTAAGTACCAGGTAGGAAAAGTGGATTAAATCTTATTAAGGTCTATTGTAAAAGCAATATATTACAATCAAATAAACACAAGTCATCCAATATACCTACTATCTTTATTAAAAAACTAAATATCAGCAATAGGTAATCATAGTAAACAATTAAAAAAACATACCAACCGGAACGATTCGTGTCCAGAAACTTTCAGTTTTTAGGTACCAAATAAACTCGAAGCGAAAATTTTCAATAACCGCCAATTCCAGGTAAGAGAAAGACGAGAGACAAGTGCTCGGGAATTCCCGAATTAAACTGCATCGAGCTACCAAAGCTGGAATTACAATAACTTGACGTAACTGTTCCTAAGGGTGTCATAGCCATAGATACAGATACCCCCGTGGTGCAACACAACCCTAATTAAAGACCTTCTAAGATAGAAGCATGTAGTATCTTGCCTTGCTGCTTTTGACTAAAAAGAGACAAACATTTAAACAGTTTTAAACTGAGTTAAGTCTCAGGGAATCTTATATCTGTCAGATATTTTCCTCAAATAAAAATGTGTTCATGAAAATCCATTTCCGCGGTGACTGTATGGAACAAATTGGTGCAACTACATTTTTGAATGTCAATTCATTCACACATTTTTTGAAGCTTTGTTTCAACGTTATGTGAAAAACGATTTTGAACGGTGTCACAATAAAAAAGTGGAATTTAATTAATTCCGTTCTCCAATAGTGATATAGTAGATCCTTTTAGTTATTGCTTAATGAAACACATTGTTCAATGCACGGAGCGTCGGAATTCAATTCGATTCACAACAGTTATTGTAATTAATTGCTGACAAATTAACCGTGAGATTGGTGTTTATATGTAGGTATATTGTTAAACTGTACATTAAAAGTAACGTACTACAAGTACTTTGTTATATGTAACAACTATTTAAAAATATTCTGAAAATATCGAAACCCCTAAATACTTTTACAACCAATGAAAGCTATAATTTGTTTCATAGCCTAACAGTGAAATCAGCCTAGCCATTATAGCCTCTTTCAAAATCTTACGCTCGTCTTTTCCTGTTAATAACCTTACTCTAATAAAAGTGCTTGACTTCGGTTTCATGTTATCAGTTAACATTTACGTCATAGGATTTCGATCGTCATCTACAGACTATAAACCACCCCCCAACTTCAGTAAGAACAAAACTTCAGCCAACAAACCAATTGGCAACATTTCCCAAATCTTTTCTTCTCAAATCTGTCAAGCCATAATCTTTGTTATATTGTAGCGGGGGGGGGGGGGTTTACACATGTGGCACATCCCTAGCCCCGTATATCAATCAGTTGCCGACAGCTGACGACTTTTTGAACGAGTTTCGATGCTCCCTGTTGCCAATATCTTGCACCGTAAAATTTTTAGTTTGGAGTTATTCGAAACTGCATTCCGTGAGACAATAAAAATGGGAGACATTGTTGGATATGAAATGACTTGCGAGTTCTAGATATTCAGTCGCTTGATTGAATGCAGTTGGCAATCAGCTGCATGAACTGCAGTTGATTGTTTTTAACGGGTAAATTAGGTTTAGAATACATCTTTAGCTGAGTTGAACGAAATGCTTATTTTGGTATTGTTTAATATTTTTTATAAACCCCATGGAAAATATAATTGAACTCGCCTAAGATTTTCTCTTAGTTCTATTTAAATTGGTACTGAACTAGCAATCGTTAATGACAAAGGAACAAACAATTCTGCAAATCAACCATAAATATTAAACTACAAAGAAATCGACCAGTCATTAAAGCACCAAATCAAATTCTCAATCCATCCACCGCTTTTACAGAGAGAATATCATAATTCCTTCAAGCAAAATCAAGACATCTCAATATACAGCATGTGTTTATAACCCCGACACTCCCTCAATCGATCTTTAACAAAACAAATCGGGGTATTCAAAAACTTGATTTAGGGCCTCACCTCTTTAGGGTCAGATTATCATCCCGATTGGACCCCGGGATCCCCGGACTACTGGTCCGTGAACATCTTAGTCCCTTCCTGGTAGCCGGGTCGTAATAAATGACTGAACCAATACGGTCAAACTAACTGAGCCTACTCTACCCTTTATGGATTGTATACAGGTGATGCTCTGATGTATGTATAAATTTGACTCGTTTTGTGGTGTTTTTACATTTGGTAAAGATGAAAGAGGTTTACCTTTACAGGATTGAAAAGATGTTAGACTCTAAACGCATAGACGTTTTGTAGAAAAAAAATAATTCGCGATTAGGCTTATTAAAAGACCAAGCATGAGGCAAATAATGATAAAATAAAATTCTCATTTCTTGCATCATTGTAACTAGACGTTCTAATAGTGACCCACACATACATTTTAAAGTACCTACTTAATCCTCATATCAGTCCACAAAATACATAATAGGGATGATGACAATTTTTTTGCAGTGTCCGTCTTGTAGTTTTTTGTATAATAATGGATACGTATTTTTTTATTTGTCCCGCAAACATAAATTGACCAAATTACAGTGAAGGAAACTTACGCGTTACGATTGAGTATAAATTTTACTCTATCGTTACGTCGCAAGACCCCTCTCCTAAACTTTAAAGCAGTTAATCTTTGTCGATTCTAGTTTTTCTGAAAAAGGCAAAAATACTCGTCTCATACTTTTCAATTATCTAACTGAGGGACTAATGAGATTTTTTCTTTTTATACCCAGTCATCATCCCTATTACTAACATTTTACAAGAGTCAATTTCCAATCGCCCTGTAGACACAGCAACCCGAACTAAAACTATTATTCTCAGTGTTACTAACTACAAATATTGAATCTTATCGATATTGGTTTTCTTGGCGAGTTGTAGCGGCATGAAAATTCATTTCGAATGTCTCCGGCAAGTTATATCAGTTTCATAATATCTACTGGAGTCTGGATTATTGTGCGAACTGTTTGTGTAACATACTGTACATTGGCGTAATAACCAGCTGTTTTTTTATGTTATTTAAATTGTTTTTTTTATTACCTAAACGGTAAAAATGTTTAAATAGTGAAAAGTCCGTTTTCTGTCTATCCGTTGATAACATTGCTATATATCGTTTGGGTACAACATGATGATGTTTTTCTTTTAAAACTATAACAACTAATACTTAAAAGTACGTAATAATATTTGTAATTAAGACGAATAAATTCTATTGAGTAAAATAAAATAGAAACCAATGAATACAGTTATGTGAAAACTAAAAATACATGCGTTTCTATTTGTTTTTAATCTACTTCAAAAGGCGGAAAAAGGTTCTCGATTCGACCTTTTTTTATGAATTTCAAAAACTCAGTCAACAGTTTTATCAAAACCTGGCCTTCGACAAAGTAATCGGGCATAAACTACTATCTTGTTATCCAATAAATAAAATTTAGGTACTTAAAAGTTCCAAATACAAAATTCGAAGAATTATTTGTCAGTTGTTTTAAAACTGATTTCGTTTTACGCAATAAGTATTAAAATTAAAAAGTTATCTTAAAATGACAAAGTGACCTACAGTTCCAGAAATTATTTTAAACGTTTTTCGCATAAACAAACCGGTACAGTCGATCAAACAAGTGCAGACGCTTTGATAATGAAATCATTTTTATTACAATGCACTAAAGGTCATTATTGTTTTGCTTTATGTCAAAATATGTTTGTAGGTACGTAAATATGACTTGCATACCTAGATAAATTGTTCTCAATCTCTTCATAACAGTTTTATCGACCCTTGTTTTTGTAATGACAGTATTTTTTTGAATTGACAACATACTAAGTATTTTTTTCTCCTTTCAAAAAGATTTCACTTCGTACACAACATAATGTTTAAAAACTGAATAAGAATAATACATAGTAACAAACTTTGTGAAATATTATTAAAATAACATTAGGATAAATAAATAAATAAATGCGGACAACATCACATACAAGGATGAAAGTAAAAAAAAAATACCAGGCAACAGAAACTAATAGAGAAGCAAGATTATAAAACTCTTTGGTCCCTTAAAATGCTTTTTGTCAGTTTGCACGTGTTTCAAACTAAAATCGACCTCGACATTTGACCCTCTAATCATAAAACTTCAAAAAACGACTCAAATGTTTTATTCTTACGGCCATTAAACACGCGTATTTTATTTTTTGTTACACCTACTACTAGAAGTACGTGCAGAAAACTACATACAAAAATGTTTTAATTTTTAACAGTTACAACGCACCTCTAGGCAACGCAGGCAAAAAACTGTAATAGTTGAAATTTTTACTTTCAAAATAATTCTTTCCATTTTTCGTGTAGAATTTTTATACCTGGAATGAATTTTCTTTTTTGTACTTCCTTTGCCGAATTCGTACATTTTTATTATAATATTATTTATGTTACATAGTATTACATCAGGATGCACATCCGAAAACCATTTGCCGTTCATTGCATTCTGATCATAAAGGTGCAATCTAACCGATTCGATTAAGCTGTTTAGCGCAGGTCGGCGCGGATAACGCGTTTAACGCGCGTCCGCTTACGAGTTTATTGGTGATAATAACTATTGTTACAATTCGATGTATCGAATTACATGTCAATGGATATTGAGCGACTGGCAAATATTTCACATTCTGTACACAAAGCGGCGATTATTGAATCGAATTGTTGAATATTTGTGGACCATTTTGAGTGAGCGTGCCCCGTGATATAAAGTTATATTTCATTATATAGCTTTTAATACCTCTTTAAATTATAATTATGAACACTAACTACATAAAACACTTCAATATCACAAAAGAATAATTGTGAAAAAATAAAAAAAATATTTTAAACGAACTAAAACAGACGCGCGTTGGTCCTTTTAATTAAATAACACGCGCTACGTCGTATCACACTTATGTAGAGGCACCTTTACCAACCCACGGCCCAGAAGTGTAACAATGAGCTATTACCATAAGTCGACTGTGACAACCTGGTTGGTTGATAAGCTCGGAGCGGATTGCTGGCCACTAGATAGAGTACCGTTGTACCGGACGCCATGTTGTTCTAAATTCAAATAAGGATATTGTTTAAGGTTGAGGATTTTTAAGAATAGATCAACTGTCAAAATTGTTTTAAAATTATGTGATGGTTTTTTTTTCAGTTTATGTTTTGAGTATTTTGTATACGCCTCTATATAATTTGGTATCAGAATAAGAGTACTTTAAATCACTCTCTCAATGGCTTGCTTGTGCCTTCTACTACTTAGAAAATTCAATAGGTACCTACTTTAAAATCCATGGATATGCGACGTAGAATACTCTACCACATGTTATGTGAAACTAGGCAAAGTAATGTTACCTATCGTGACAATACATCAATTTTACATCAAGTTAATGTCTGGGGCAGACGAAATAATTACAGCGCCGATGCAACGATTTCTTAAAAAGGATTATTCCTAAGCCAAAAGCGAGACGCTGCTCTACAAAGCTCATAGCGTCATCTCTTTTCCCCAACCACCAGCATTTTCGCGTTCCTAACTACGCTCACATCACCATATTAGTATATACCCTGTATCGCAACATTCACAGCATGTCGTTACACCGTGTAATACAAGTGAGCAGTAAGAATCAACTGTTGGAACAAATGACGTCACACCGGGCAATGGCGCGGGAAACTCCGTGTCATTACTATACTTAAGTTTCGAACGAACTGCATTGGAGTTCTAAAATATCTGTGTGACGCTAGGGTTGAATCGTTCATCGAGTTTATTTAAAGTCCCACGTGTTACATATTCCATGAAATGAAATAATGTAAAATCATTAGTCTTGAAGTAGGATATCATCACTTTTGGATGTCTTTTATTTAGAACGGGCGACATTTCTTATCTGACAACCCTGTGAAAACATGTAGAAACAAGCTCTGGAGTGTGAGGTGCTGTGTATTTATGTTAGAAATAATATTTTTAGTAACCGATACCAGAAAAAAAAACCGACTGGTCTTTGTCTATGCAAGGGATCACAGACATGACTGATGGCTAAAGTTCTAAATACACTGACCTAGAAACTGTAAGACATAACATTACAACCTGCACATCAAGTGCCTAAGAAGATGAAGTTCTAGACAGCAACAAGGAAACGTCAGAGCCAGTCACTCTTATATCTTATTTACAATATAAAGGTTTACCCTTCAACACTGCGATGCCCTTTTGTTTAACTTCCCAAGATACACTTGAAGGGGTTGTATCGTAAATCAATCCATCTGACGTAGTGGGAATTGGTTTTTTACGAGGAACCCCCGTAACAAGAAACATGGCAAGACCAATCTATCGCGTCTCAGATCTACTGCACTATATTATTTGTGGTTGTGAGTAAATTTGTTTGCCTTCTGACTTAAAAAAAACTATTAATGTTGGTAGAATATACAGTAGGTACTCGCTTCAAAAGGGGGGGATTCTGGATTCGACTGATGTTTGTTTTGTTTGTGACACGATTACTCCCATTTGGTATATTAGGAACGAATTCTAATTTTGATGATATTTTATTTCTGAGAAATAGTTTTTTCATTAAACGAGAAAAATGCCAATTGATCAATATAAATGGTATAAGACTATCGATCCCACCAATCGTCGATGGTACAGGGTTAAGGATAAATATAGGGACCTATGGGAAAAGTAACAGGATCTGAGCTCAGCTAGTCTGAAATAAGATGCTATTTGAATTCTCGTGGTAGAGGTAACCCATACAATTTTTACCACTGTCATACATACGTACAGCTCTCAGTATTCGAATGAGATTTGAGCGTTGGGGCCCATTCCCCGTTTACATGCATTCCACAACTCTATTATATTTTGTATGTTTTGCAATAAAAAAGTATTGCCAACTGCGTCGTTTCGCAATAGGTGTATGGCGTATTACATTTTTGGGTAAGGACAAAGAGTATTGCTGTATAAAATGTAAGATAGAATATAGAATTTTCGTTTCCTATTTAAATAACAAAAATGTGGTGAACCACAAATGTTTTTAAAATAAAACGAAACTTACGTACATCTAAATTTTAATTCTGTATATTAAAAGCTTACAACTTTTAAAGTACGCAGCGGATTTTGACGCTGGTTTTACAAATTCGAGAGGTTGTGTTTTTTACTATTAATATTCTTTAGTCCCTCTTTAATTTTAAATCAACTTACAAATTGAACATTGTAATAGGTATAAAAACGGCTCTTGTTAAGATCACACAAAACATGTACCCTCCATTTCTACGTTGAATTTTAAATATTTACTTCCAAGTCTTTGAGAACTGTGAGAGACTGACAAGTAGACATATGAGTGATCGTATAAGACACATTTTTATCTTATAGGCTGAATATATGTATATCAACTACTCTTGCTTTATAAATATTTTAAGAATAACGATAACCATAAATATTATTTAGGTTATAAAATAAATACAGTCCAATAAATATAGTATTGTTTAGGTTATTTTATCTTTATGATGAGCACTATTTGCATAACAAAACAAAAGAGTAATGCTCAGAAATTGATAGAATCCCGTAATTATTCAGCAATTTGTGGAATTATGCTGCATTTAAAATCAATGTATATTTGATAACTAGCTGTTGCCCGCGACTTTGTCTGCGTGATTCTCAAGATGTGAAAAACTATGAAGTTTAATAATAACGATCATCGCAAAAATGTAATGCAATATAAAAAATGAAACACTTTTTTTATTTTAAGTTTGCTTTTTTATTTCTAAATTATAATGAATCTTGAGCGGCCCAAAGACTGTTAAATGTTTGAATCAAACACATTTCATCGTTTACGATACTATCCTGGTGTCAAATATTTCACAGCTGTTTTAATGACTTTTTCTTATTTAATCCCAAAAAGAGGGGTTTATAACTTTGACATATCTGCCTGCCTGTCTGTCTGTGACATCATAGCTTCCGAAAAAATTGAACTATTTTAATTTAAACGTCAATTATGTGCAAGTGTTCGTTTAGACATGTTTAAAAAATCGAGCCGTTTAAAAATGGGGGGATGCAAGTAGAAAAAAATAACAGAAGGTATAACTCAGTCTTAGCACTTCTGCTAAAAATGTTTTACTTTCGAGGGTTTTCCATTTTCTAATTGGGTGTGTTATGATTTTCGAGCACGTCTGTTCTTGGGACGGCCTACACCTGAAATTGCTAGACGGATTATGACAGTGATTATGAGGTATCATAAAATTATTATTGTAGTGTAACCAAAGAGGTAAACCAGAACCATATTACTGAGGCCCCGTTCGTCTGTCTGCCACCTGGCTGTTTCTCAGGAACAGTGATAGCCAGACAGTTGTTATTTTCAAACACGACGTTTTCTGACGATATAAAGAAGATGTCAAATTATTTTTGTGGACGGAGCTGGTGAATTGAGAATCGGGCGCGGTAACTGTGGATTTTACATAGTATCATAAGATATAAGATTTTGCATAATTGCTCCCAGATAAACGGTTTCCTGAAACACGTTTGATGATTCCTCACAAACATTTGGAATATTTCCAAAATAAAAAGTTGGTAAACGTGTTATCTTGGCTCCCTGGTGTTTTGATCATGATTTGCTTAAATTGTTGATAAATAAATAGCCTGATAATAAAAAAAAACAAAAGAGACAAAAACCTAAAGTATAGGATATGTCTAATTTGTGATGTTACAACAAAGCAAAATATGAACATAAAAGTGACTTCATGTGCATGAGTTCTATTTACTGTACCAATTTACAAAGAAAAATTACGTATTTTATTCGTTAACCTACCTGACGATCATTGAAGTTAAATACCGTCATCCCTACAGCATAAATGAAACTTAAATAAAGACTACATGAGGTTGGTTATGAGGTTACACTGTCGATACCGACAGCCAAAATGAATTTTCCAGACATTGTATGACGGATGTAAGTGCTGATAGCTACACGCTATTATCAGCCTTATTGGGGAAATTTCCAAAAATATGTTTCTAATCCTCGTCGGCTTAGCTTTGGGATCTCAGAAAGTCATTCAGTCTCGTTCCTTCCCCTTTTTTTACCAGGCTACGAAAGAAGAAAATTTTAAATAAGTAGAGATTACAAAAAATTGTTAAAGGATTACTGTAATGGCGGATGTAGACCGATCAAATCTTTAAAATATTGAAAAATCGCAGGTATCAGTAGACATTGTTCTATCAATAGATACATAATGTCAAAAACCGTCTAGCGTACGCTCTTATTCATAGATAGCTTTCGTCGTACAGATCTTTCACATGGCATACCTATTATGCAGTTTTATGCAAGTTTTCTGGGCTTTTTTATCCAAAATACTCTTGGCCTATGTAATGTTGCAAATTTAAGAAAACATTATTTCATTGTTTGAAAGGCTTTTTTTTGTTTCAATGTTTACATTTTTGTTGCTAGTTGTTACAGATGAACCAAGGTAATAATTAACTGTGTCGTTCAGTAATTTTTTGTTGCATATTTATAGATGAGATCAATGTGAACTACATGCAACTTTGGGTTGAGTGTCACTACGAATGTTTTGATCTTGAAGACAGGTATATAAACCTATCGTAAATAAATACAAAATCATATTACGGCATTCCACATTTGAACTTGAGTCATTTTAGTACATCAATAAAAATAAAAATAATTTAAGTGCCTTTCTTTCAAGAATGTACCGATTACGGTAACAATTGCATAAAAAAACGTATTAGTTTATGTTTCTTTTATTTTACTTGTGAAATAGTCGCGGTAGGCCTATATCAGACTTGAAAGAGAATAAAATGACTAATTTTGTGAAAATGATTTATTTTCGAAAAATCCTATTATTGCTCTGCCAAAAGTCTTAAGGTAAATAGCGTGATGTTTTTTGTGTAAATTGATGACCGTGCTGCCTACTACTCAATGGGGTGAAAATACACCTCATAATTGTATTAAACGATGTTACAGGTGAGTCCAAATATTTAAAACTTTACTGCTCATGCCCCCTGCATAGTAGCGTTATGGTTTTTGTATATTTGTTGTATCATGTGTACGATAAGGTGCATGGAAAATTTGAACGAAATATATTCAGTAGCTTATGAGATAATTTGATATTTGTTTATTGATATAAAAGGCTCCTGCTCACCCCCTGTAACGAAAAGCGAGATAATAAGTAAAAAGTATGTTGACCGGACCTCTTGTTGATATTCTCTGAAAATTTGAATCAAATCTATCCAGTACTTTCCGAGATCTTTCCGGACATACATACAGACAAACAGACAAACAGACAAACAGACAAACAGACAAAAATTCTAAAAATCATATTTTCGGCATCGGAATTGTTCGTAGACCACCCTGCAATTATTCTTTTTTTAAAATATTCAATGTACAGTTTTCACTTTTCTACAATTTTATTATATGTATAGATAATAGTTTTATAATGCAAACAAAGAAATCACTCTTAACTGGAGACAATTTCGTATCGTTCATCATTTTCTTCTATGCATTCTAGGTTCAATTTTAGTCCGGGCTTTTCTCAACTCTATGAGATATAATTCCAGACGTGCTAAACTCCCTATCACAGTTTTGAAATAGACCTAGAACTCGCCAGCCTAGACATCCTAAACGAAGAAATACTCGTCTGAATAATATATTCGTTGACAGCGACTAAGGACTATCATTTGTCACCATCAGTAAGACGACCTTGCGACCTTGTATTAGAAACAATTGTCGTGTTTATTATTTTGTTCTATTTTCGTACTTTTTTTTTGTTACTATGCAGTTAGTTTAGTATCAACGCTAACTTTAACTGTTTCTTCTTACTTACGAGTTATTTAGGATTTTGTTACTATTTGAAGCATCAATGCGTTGTAAGCGGAGAATATATTACCTGAAACAAAAGAACATTCGATTAATTTACAATATAAAATGCTGCGTCTTATCCTACATATATTTATAAAACGTAAACAGCCATTTAAGACAAATTTCGAGATTATAAAAAAAAATATTCCTGTAAAGATTTTAAATGTTCAACTCACATGCACAAAGACACCTAGATTCGGAACAAGCAATCCTGGATCATTAAAATGCTTGTTCTACGCGGGGATCAAACTTGCGACAAATCGCGCACACTTGACTATCCTTGCAGTCAAGTATAAACACCAACATTTAATTTGCAAATAAAAAACAAAAACAACTAAACAGAACACAACTACTTATATTAAAATGCACCTTACCATATAGTAGGAGGGTCTTATATCTTAAAACAAGGACTATAAACCAGCATACTTCAAACACGAACATTTCCAATGCATTAATGCAGACTCCGGTATCTACTTTCCTCTTAGAAAAGCCAAGTATAACGTAAACACAGTCGATTGATTTATGCGACCTGGGCCTGTACCACGAGACTATCTCTACAACTCTCGTTATGAAAGCGAGATAGCAATACATCGTGTAGAGCGGCATCTCCCTTCCACAACGACAGTTTTATTTTAAGACTTCGTTGTATAGACGCTGTCGTACAGTAAAATAGCATCACCAAGGTTCCTATTGTATATCTACTAAGTTTTATTATTTTCTGTGAGTAGGTAGGTATGTTAATGTAAAGACTAAGGTGTAAACACTTACGTATGAGATACAAATAATTGCTCCTACACATGGTTGTTGTCACCGAATATAGGACTTGTAATGTAATTATTTTTAATTTCGTAAAATATTATGTCAAAAAAATGTGGGTGGTATGAAAATCACAAAATTTAGATATCGAATAAAATTGAGACGAAATACGATGAGAAAAATTGATGAATTCCTATTTCGGTATATCTAAAACTAGCTGTCGCCCGCGACTTCGTCCGCGTGGTTAGAAGATATAAGTTATGATTTATATCTACCTTGTTTTTTCCACATTTTTATTGTACCTATCTTCGCTCCTATTAGTCGCAGCGTGATGGTTTATAGCCTAAAACCTTCCTCGAAGAATGATCTTTTGAACACAAAAATAATTTTTCAACTTGAACCAGTAGTTCCTGAGATGAGCGCGTTCAAACGAACAAACAAACAAACAAACTCTTCAGCTTTATATATAAGTATATTGATATAGATAATGATGGTTTACCATCATCATCCACATAGTCCAATGCTGAACGGTGGCTAATTTCACCGAGCGAAAACCATGTCGCCCCATAATAATATAATTTCACGTTCTCATAAACAAATCTACATGTTTGAATGTAATACCTTATTTGAAGTTCACAATACTGATGTCTCAATAGACGTAGGATCGAGTCGGTAACAAATGGCACGCCATCTTTCTCAATGGCAGTCTGCCAGGGTATAAAGGATTATGCCGGGAAGGTGGGCGAAGTGTCCACGTGGACGCCGCTTAATATTTTGCTTACACATAATTTAGCAGGACTTGAGCGATTACGTTTCTTTAGCACAGCATTAAAGCAGCATAGTGTGACAACATCATCACTATTGTAGCAATAGAGTTTAGAGTGTACATTATCGTCAATATTCGTGAATTAAAAGTTTTTTTTTTAATTTAGAACACTGTTCTACATACAAATTATGACAGTTCAATACAAATACATATACGTTTTCTAGTAGTTTATTGCCTCAAACATCATTCTCATCATTCCTCAACAATCTAGTGCGAATATCAAAGATTTAGAAAGTAGCATTTCCAAGTATCAATATCAATATAAGAAATTCAACGAATCTCTCGTAGCTTTTTCTAGCATCAAAGAAACTATCTGTATTTATTCCATCACAATTTCAAAGTTATTTGCGTTTCATTTCACGAAGATATATTTAAATAGTGCAAGCAGTCAACACATGGTACCTTTCACAATACGGAATGATGCAATTGATGTTAGTTTTTTAAAACATGTTAAAAAGGAAGAGGTTTTCAATGTCTTATTTTTTATTTGACAAATAATCTTGTATAAATCTTAGGTCTAAAGAAAAATCGTTATAAGCCTAGCTTTTTCCCAACTATGTTGGTGTCGCCATGTCGGTTTCCAGCATATCCGGATGTAACTAAGTACCAGAGTTTTACAAGGAGCGATTGCCTATCTGACCTCCTCAACCCAGTTACCTGTTCAAAAACTTTAAGCAAGCCTGACTTTCAATCTTCTGACTACCCGTGACTTCTGTCAAAGATCTTTAAAAAACAGCCGAGACAAAATTTAACGTGCCTAGCGAAATACGGAGAAACTTCTTATAGCATATATGGGCACCCATCCATGGCAGGCCGAATCAAGCATAGCTTAACCTGTGATCGATTAACTTATGCAGTTGTAGCTTAGCTTCAAAAGAATATATGCTTTATAGTTCAACCAAACACCATTCTTTGACAAATATTGTGAACGAAACTTTACCAAACTTTCAATAATTACAAAGACCAAACAGAATATACATTGAAGTTTTCACTAACACGAAAACTTTGTCCATTCGATAGTACATACGGAACCGAGATTCACATTTCCATACTGCATTAAACTTACTATATTATTTTGAATGGATCGAAAGACAAACATCGGTGCGCACGTAAAACTTATTCAGTGGTTGGGCTTAACGGATATAACTTATGTATGGAATTGAACGATAGTGAGTTCTGCGTGATACAATATTCTAGAAACCTTGATGTATTAAGATTTAGAAATAACGTTCAAGAGAATTGCTGTTAGCTTTCTGGGCACGTTACCCGTCTTTGACGGGGATGAAGATAACCTCTTCAATGCTTTGTAAATATTGTGATTTTTTTTATTTTCTATATCGATTTAGTTTTGGTTTTAAAATGAAGATATTCAGTATTGTTCTTTATAAAAATGAGATGTAACATTTCTATTAGATACAATAAAAATGGTTACACTTACTTGAAATCATTGAAAGCTTTCAACGTCTGATTGTGTGAGTGTTCTCCCCTTATCAGTTGTTGAGCTGCGTTTAAATCTAACGGAAAGTCAGCCAGAGAAGAATAATTTGTAAGGCATAAGGTACGAGAATTATTCTTAAATTGTTAGTTTATCGGGTATAAATCTGCAAAACCACTTGATCATCCAAAGCTCCTTCCAAGATAAAACACAACTATGAACTACGCTCCCCACATAATACTTTTTATCTAAATCTACTAATGAATGAAACAAAAGAAACACTCCTTGCTCAATATGCGTAACTACGAGATCCGCGAATCATTCGACAAGTAAATAAATCTTCGTATAGTATCAACATCAAGCATCTATACATATAATAAAATTGTAGAAAAGTGAAAACTGTACATTGAATATTTTAAAAAAAGAATAATTGCAGGGTGGTCTACGAACAATTCCGATGCCGAAAATATGATTTTTAGAATTTTTGTCTGTTTGTCTGTTTGTCTGTTTGTCTGTTTGTCTGTATGTATGTCCGGAAAGATCTCGGAAAGTACTGGATAGATTTGATTCAAATTTTCAGAGAATATCAACAAGAGGTCCGGTCAACATACTTTTTACTTATTATCTCGCTTTTCGTTACAGGGGGTGAGCAGGAGCCTTTTATATCAATAAACAAATATCAAATTATCTCATAAGCTACTGAATATATTTCGTTCAAATTTTCCATGCACCTTATCGTACACATGATACAACAAATATACAAAAACCATAACGCTACTATGCAGGGGGCATGAGCAGTAAAGTTTTAAATATTTGGACTCACCTGTAACATCGTTTAATACAATTATGAGGTGTATTTTCACCCCATTGAGTAGTAGGCAGCACGGTCATCAATTTACACAAAAAACATCACGCTATTTACCTTAAGACTTTTGGCAGAGCAATAATAGGATTTTTCGAAAATAAATCATTTTCACAAAATTAGTCATTTTATTCTCTTTCAAGTCTGATATAGGCCTACCGCGACTATTTCACAAGTAAAATAAAAGAAACATAAACTAATACGTTTTTTTATGCAATTGTTACCGTAATCGGTACATTCTTGAAAGAAAGGCACTTAAATTATTTTTATTTTTATTGATGTACTAAAATGACTCAAGTTCAAATGTGGAATGCCGTAATATGATTTTGTATTTATTTACGATAGGTTTATATACCTGTCTTCAAGATCAAAACATTCGTAGTGACACTCAACCCAAAGTTGCATGTAGTTCACATTGATCTCATCTATAAATATGCAACAAAAAATTACTGAACGACACAGTTAATTATTACCTTGGTTCATCTGTAACAACTAGCAACAAAAATGTAAACATTGAAACAAAAAAAAGCCTTTCAAACAATGAAATAATGTTTTCTTAAATTTGCAACATTACATAGGCCAAGAGTATTTTGGATAAAAAAGCCCAGAAAACTTGCATAAAACTGCATAATAGGTATGCCATGTGAAAGATCTGTACGACGAAAGCTATCTATGAATAAGAGCGTACGCTAGACGGTTTTTGACATTATGTATCTATTGATAGAACAATGTCTACTGATACCTGCGATTTTTCAATATTTTAAAGATTTGATCGGTCTACATCCGCCATTACAGTAATCCTTTAACAATTTTTTGTAATCTCTACTTATTTAAAATTTTCTTCTTTCGTAGCCTGGTAAAAAAAGGGGAAGGAACGAGACTGAATGACTTTCTGAGATCCCAAAGCTAAGCCGACGAGGATTAGAAACATATTTTTGGAAATTTCCCCAATAAGGCTGATAATAGCGTGTAGCTATCAGCACTTACATCCGTCATACAATGTCTGGAAAATTCATTTTGGCTGTCGGTATCGACAGTGTAACCTCATAACCAACCTCATGTAGTCTTTATTTAAGTTTCATTTATGCTGTAGGGATGACGGTATTTAACTTCAATGATCGTCAGGTAGGTTAACGAATAAAATACGTAATTTTTCTTTGTAAATTGGTACAGTAAATAGAACTCATGCACATGAAGTCACTTTTATGTTCATATTTTGCTTTGTTGTAACATCACAAATTAGACATATCCTATACTTTAGGTTTTTGTCTCTTTTGTTTTTTTTTATTATCAGGCTATTTATTTATCAACAATTTAAGCAAATCATGATCAAAACACCAGGGAGCCAAGATAACACGTTTACCAACTTTTTATTTTGGAAATATTCCAAATGTTTGTGAGGAATCATCAAACGTGTTTCAGGAAACCGTTTATCTGGGAGCAATTATGCAAAATCTTATATCTTATGATACTATGTAAAATCCACAGTTACCGCGCCCGATTCTCAATTCACCAGCTCCGTCCACAAAAATAATTTGACATCTTCTTTATATCGTCAGAAAACGTCGTGTTTGAAAATAACAACTGTCTGGCTATCACTGTTCCTGAGAAACAGCCAGGTGGCAGACAGACGAACGGGGCCTCAGTAATATGGTTCTGGTTTACCTCTTTGGTTACACTACAATAATAATTTTATGATACCTCATAATCACTGTCATAATCCGTCTAGCAATTTCAGGTGTAGGCCGTCCCAAGAACAGACGTGCTCGAAAATCATAACACACCCAATTAGAAAATGGAAAACCCTCGAAAGTAAAACATTTTTAGCAGAAGTGCTAAGACTGAGTTATACCTTCTGTTATTTTTTTCTACTTGCATCCCCCCATTTTTAAACGGCTCGATTTTTTAAACATGTCTAAACGAACACTTGCACATAATTGACGTTTAAATTAAAATAGTTCAATTTTTTCGGAAGCTATGATGTCACAGACAGACAGGCAGGCAGATATGTCAAAGTTATAAACCCCTCTTTTTGGGATTAAATAAGAAAAAGTCATTAAAACAGCTGTGAAATATTTGACACCAGGATAGTATCGTAAACGATGAAATGTGTTTGATTCAAACATTTAACAGTCTTTGGGCCGCTCAAGATTCATTATAATTTAGAAATAAAAAAGCAAACTTAAAATAAAAAAAGTGTTTCATTTTTTATATTGCATTACATTTTTGCGATGATCGTTATTATTAAACTTCATAGTTTTTCACATCTTGAGAATCACGCAGACAAAGTCGCGGGCAACAGCTAGTTTTATCTAATACAAAAACAACCACAACGATTGGTTTCTGGTTTAAGAACTGCTCGCGCCGCAGTAAAAGGATTGGCGACTCAGCAACTATGGTCTAGGGATGCCGAAGAAGGGCGCGAGAACATAATGAAACTATTTTCTTTAAAAGTATTAGTATAGTATTGTATTGAGATTAAATTATAATAAAGTCATTAGTGAAAGCATTAATAGGTTACAATCGGCTGAAGTTATTTTCGTGAAACTTGATTTATTAAAAAAAAATGAAAATTAAATAAATATTTCTTTAAAAACCTCTCTCTTGCCCTAAAATCACTGTGACGCGGAAGAAGCTAGTACTGTGCGGGGATCAAACCTTCGGCACATGACGTACAGTGAGTTAGGCGTGCTGACCCTACTGGTCCTCTACCCATAAAGTTTTTTCGCGTTTGTATCAATTTTGCTGAATGCCAATAACATACTTCTTATGTAACTCATGAGCGGAGAAAAGGAGGCTTAATCCTGAAGCTAAAATGAGATTTATATTTCCTATTTCAACTTTTGCATGAATGCAAAATGATTGCATCCTAGCTGCGACATTCACATTTATAAAACAGTATTAAATGTTTAAAAACTCGTACACCCAAAACTTTTATATGCGACTGTACAAAAATATCATCGCAGACAAAAGCCTCACCTGCTCCCAAATAAAAAGTAAGTCATATACTTTGTATTTATACTCGTATTCAAAGCACAATAAAACGTAAAAAGCGACATAAGGCAGCTTAAATAGACGACGACCGTAAACGTAGCCCATAACTAAGAGAACGAAAACCATAAAAAACGTCAATCTAGGGTTGAACTGTGATCGAATTAAAATTACTAAAATTGATAAAATCTACAATAATTTATCAAATCGGATCGTTTTAATTTTACTCCACGTTTGCATCAAAATAAATATGCCCTAATCTTTAAGAAGAAATTAAATGACATTTAAATCAACATACACCTAAAAGGATTCAAAAGGAAAATTGTTAAATAAATTGACAATAAATCAATGTCATATTTATTCGATATTTATGTTTGCCAACCCTAGCTTTGCGTAAACATCTTTACGGCGGCCATACAAAAGACGGAACGTAAATAAATTGTATAAAAAGTCGTATTTTCGTAAAATGTGACAGAGTAACGGAAGATCAGGTGTTACAAAGATGTGCGATCGTATTATCACGGTCTTATTAGAGTGATAAGCAGAGATTACCGAAGAGTCACACACAGCATTACAGGAAAACCATATTTTCTCAGTGTTAGGAACACTGGGAGTACAGTTACAAGTTATTGTTATGCATTTTGTGTTTGCTAAATTGCATAGCCATCGAAAATAAACAGAACGAACATAAGACATTTGTCCAATAGTGGACCAATATAGGCTGAAGGTGATGATGATGGTATGTTTATCTTAGTAATTGAAGTATTAAAATACACATACTCTTACTTCAACGGCAAGTGAATGGCGTCACTTTTTTCGGATAAAATTCTCATTATTTAAAGATAGAGTCTTCCGGGTAGCCTAACTTCTAACCTTTGAAGACATTGTACGAACTTTAAATTTACCAACTAGAGATAAACCTGCTACTAGTACCGTGGGTTATGAATACGCAATTTTAAACTTTATGTTGATAAATATAGGGTACTTGTACCACATAGTCTTGACTGGTAATTGGTCTAGTGGCTTGAGGTCCTGACCGCTAGCCTTTAGTTTGTGGGTTCGATTCCCACTCAGGAAGAGTGTTTGTGAGAGCACGATCATCTATTCTGTCTGGGTGTAATTTATCTATATTATGTACATACGTATTATCAGTTGACTTGTTCTCATAATAAAATTATTGTTCAGTTCAGCTAGATGGCGTTGTGTGAAAGTTCTATTATTACAATAATTTACTACTAACACTTGTACTATTACATATTCAGAATCGTAGTACGTTGCTCTGTGTTTAGGTTATTTATAGATTTTATGTTGTAACTGATAAGTTTTGTGTTCTCCTATATTTAGACACCGTAGTCAATATATAAATAGAAGGATAGTATGAACAGCACAGGGGCCTATTATCACCGGCCTAAGAAACAGAGCTGTAGGCGTGGAAAAGAGACAGCGCACTACATGGTATAGTTTCCTCTATCTCTTTCATAACTGAAACAGTTCTTTGAAAGGTCAACCAGATTACCGATTGTACGAGGTGACTAATAACAATATTTAAATGGGTTTTGGATTCGTTTCTGTCTAGCCTATTTGTTTCAATGTCGTGAGCCGACTCGCACTTGATTTGTTTTTCTGTAAAAGTTTAAATTCTCTCGTAGTACCGTAATGTATCCTAATGTCATAGCTATACACAGAGTTGTGTAAGCTATTGAAATATTAGTAGGCGTTGATTTTATTACAACTTATGTTTAATACTTGGTGAAATTATCAGGCTGATATAACCTTCCAACTAGCAACTAAAGGCGTTTGTAAACTAATAACGTCTTTCCAGTCGACTTTCGTTTTTAGTGGCGTCTGATCTAACAATAAATCTGTCGAAAATCATAAAATCCCAGCAAATTTACAACAAAAATTGATCATCCATCACCTTATCACTTTCCTAAGCTCTATGTTAATTTCCATAGGTTTTGTTATATGATAGCAACATCGAAAATACATCATCTGCCAAAATTTTAACACCCCGGTGACTGACTGGCAGTGTAACCTTAAACAGCGTTCCGTAGTAATAGAGTTCCGATTTCCCCTTTGGTACGAAACTCCAAAATGAATATGCAGTTCATGAAACCAAATACCAAATGATAATCCGATAACCATACTGATGTAAAGCGAAGTCAATTTTTCATCGCATAGACTGTTGTCTGCTTAAGGAAAAATCTAAAAAACCCCTTTGTCATTCCTTACATAAAAATCCCTACGAAAAAAAATACCTTAACTAAATATATAAAAGTTCTACTTGACGGGTCTACCAGATGAACTACCGTGGAATAAGAGATCCCCTAACTAAAAGCATAAAAGGACAGTTTACCTTAAATATTCGTACTTCCAATATTATTATAACACCTTCCCAATCTCATTACACATCTGGTAACAAATCCTAAGAGGCGGGAGGTAATCCGACAGCGGATGGAAGGCCGCCATTTTGCTGTTAAAAGGCAAGCATTTTCTCTTACGTTTTATCTGTATGAGATCAAGGTGTGTGGTGACCATGAGAACTGGTGACTGATGGTTTTTTTTAAATTAGAATTATTTTTACATTTTGTTTTTATTGAGACATAACGAATGATGATTTTTCAAATATTTAATTATTATTTTTTGTTTTTGACTGGTTATGAAAGGACCATGAAGGTTAGTATCGAATATTAATATACGGTCTAAATACAGTATACAATGGTATATTTTATAGGCTTCAGTTGAACTTTTCAGGCTAAAACAAATTCCAATCAAAAAATATTTTCTGTGAATAAAAGTAAAAAATATTTTTCAGCAATTTCTATCACCGATTTCTACAACCACAAAATCTAAAAGCTAAATTATTTAAATAAAATTCCACGTTCAAACTAAAACGTATTTGTTTCTATCAATGGAAAAAGGTTTTGGAATCATTCAAAAAATAAAATTTCGTGTAGCTGCAATATATTTAAAACTAGCTGTTGCCCGCGACTTCGTCCGCGTGGTTAGAAGATATAAGTTATAATTTATACCTGCCTTCTATCTATCTTGTAGGATTCAGTCAGCGTTTGCAATGTAAGCGCAAAAAATGAGTTTTTTTACGACCTCACATTAGAAACCTCAAAAATTGTAGCCTATGTGTTATTCTGATGTATAAGCTATATTGTGGTAAAGTTTCATTCAAATCCATTCAGTAGTTTTTACATGAAAGAGTAACAAACATCCATACATCCATACTTACAAACTTTCGCCTTTATAATAGTAGTAGGATTGCTACTAAAGTAATACCTAGTTTTGTAACCCTTATTTATAAGCAATATAGTAAGTCGTAAATCAAATGATATTAGCGCGAGACTTTCCCGCCAACACGATAGTATGGCCGCTCCCAGTTTCCACATGCAAACTATTTTCTGTTTACACGAAGATGGTGTAGAATAGGTTTTCTTATTTTCCTTACAATGTTCACTTTAACTATGAATTTATAAAACTTATTATCTAAAATACAATGACAGCATTTTTCTTACCTTAATTTGAAGGCATACGTTATTATAATGTTAAATAGGGATTATTCGTTATAATCAATTCATAAACCTTTCTTATATGGGAAGCGGATTGTGCAAATCTGGGAAATTTATATGATATTATAAGTCATATTAAAAGTCCTAGACGAGTCCACCTCAGTCTTTTTTCTTCTTTTACATCTTCTACCAATACACTGTCTATTTTTAAATGCTTTGATACGTTTTATATACATAGAAATATTAATTCAAGCCACATCATACCTTAGCAAGGAGAGAAAGGACTCTTAGCATGCTTGCTTCTTGTTTTGCTGAAAAAAAAAACCGCAACAAAACAATTCCAAAGTAAACAAACTATTTCATATCTTTACGTTTCATATCATCTGTAAGTAGGTATTTACCATACCTTTCTTCACCTAACAAAATGATGTTCCCAGCTTATGAAATCTTGAACAAACCTAACCAATTTCCTCGCACGTAACGCAAAATAAGGTAAACGCCACATTTCCTACACATAGGAAGCTTTCATATCCTTATTCCGTGGAAGCTGATTACCTGGTGGCTCTACACGAGAATGATGTGATTTTTGTGTATTTGGTGAATCTAAAATGACCGAGATAAGCCTGTTTACTGAGGGGTAGGAAAGATGCTGGTAGTAATGATCTTAGCTTAGTCTATATTAGTTAAGAGAATTTTCCTCTTCGTACTGATGACCAGCAACTAAAATTGTATTCTGGCATAAAAAATGATTTATTTACTCTTCTAAAGTTCTTAAGGAAAATTTGTTTTATCTAAGTAAATGAAAGTAGAAAAATAATAGTAAGTACCATCATTAGTTTTAGTAATATATTTCGAAGAAGTGAGTACCTTTAATGATCCATTTTTCATCACTAAAACGAATTATTATGTTCATTTATAACAGATACACACTGTCCGAAATAAATCACAGCCAGGAAAACATATTCCAAAAAATTCAAGTAACAAAATGAATTCAAAAGGTGTAAGATCACTCTCAATACTGCTCGTTGGTACCGGGGGTAGTGAAGTGGAAAATGAATAGCCATAACAGTTAGCGTTAAGTCCCAGATCCCTCCGACAGCTGCGAGGTTACGTCCGCATAAATCTATGGGACCCTGGTACCCTTATTTTGTTCTGCTGTACAAGTTACAGGAGAAAACGTTTTTGGATTTTGGAGTCAGATATGGAGGTACCTAATTATGCAATCCGAAAAACATGGGCATCCTTATTTTTAAATATATAAGATCTATTACGTCTACTACCACTTAAAGTACCGACATGACAAGAGCACTGTTTCGCGAAGAACATCTCTCTTCAAAACCTGTTCAATTACTCTCCTGCAAAGTTTAAAGTCTAAATTAATTAATTAAATTTTGGGCAGAATGTTTCTCAAATTTATTATTTTCTTTCGTTTCTTTTTGTCTTATTTTAGGTTCTCAGAACAAACTTAAAATTATAGTATTCCCACGTAAACGAAAACTGGCAAATATAACCTGAAATCCCACAGTTCCCATACCTACAAAAGCTAACGCAATATGATTATTGGGAAATCTCCGAGCTTTTTACCATAATTAAGTAGTATATTAATCCTAAAGGAAATTAGTTCCCTCTCATCGAACGCAGAGGTGTTGAGATTTACGGAACGACACTTTCGATTATAAACTCCATGCATCGAACGATTTTGTTAGTGTTTGGAAGAACGAACTGTTGCTAAACTTACTTTCGGGAACTTGGTTTACTGTGAAACAAACTCGTTAGAATCAGCGATAGTTGAAACTATATCCAATAATGTTTGATTTAAACTCTGTCTTTAGAAATTGAGTCTGATACGAAAGTTATGGTATGTCGGAGAACTTTTTGAGGGTAACGTCTTTGTCATACATCAGAAATCGCATGATCCCTCCTGTTTCTTGATAATTATATTGTCGTTTTACTGCTTTTGATCATAGTTCGATGGTGTATATCCTATAGGATATACGTTTCTCAATAAACTGGCTATCTGTCACTGGAATAGTTTTACAAATCTGACCAGCAAATTAACTCTTCAGTTTGGTAACTAGTATAAATATAAAAAGTAGCGAGTTAGCCGGCAGTCTTCAATAATTTTTCTAATGTAATCCACTATTCTCATAGACCAGTATGGTCATGGGTAAAATAATAAATACATGGCTTTAAAAACAGTAAGAGGGGTGATCAAGTTACAGACTTTTTCACTTGCACCATTCCCAGGGTCGCAGGACCGAAAGAGTAATAGCTAAAAAGACTCGTGCAATACGATCGGGCCGAGCAAACAAAGTCAGGGGGAACTGAATGCTAATTCACTGGAACTGTCCATTTTGTAAGTAAAAGCTATGGTAATAACAATATTTATTATACGGCGAATTGAAAGATCGTACCTTTTTATGGGCTACTTAATTTTAACTCGGCAGAAGTATGCTAATTTGGGTAACAGGTTTTTTCTTTGCGGTCTCGCACTTTTTGAGAAAAACTTTTGTTTTAATTAAGAATTTTGAACTGTCATGTTTTTCCCAGTTCTGAGGGTCTAAACAAACATATTTGGCAACTCCGATGGGTTGGAACTCTGCCAATATACGAGAATCATCGAATGAAAGATGGGTTTATGGGCAATAATCCCGCATGAGTAGCACTTGAGAATCAAGGGATTCTGATATTGGAATACATCAATACTGAAGATTTGCACGTCTATTTAGAGGAGATAAAATGGTTAGAACTGTTTGCGTGTGAAATTGGCCTTCAGATAATGATGACAGCTGATAGTAACGGTATTGACCGATGAACATTGACATGAGATCACGGTCGACACGATAAAAATGGCAATTGTTATTTTACTAGGTAGTTATTATGGCTATGGACTGTCCAATGTCCATGCTCAAATAGACTACGATGTTTGATCCATTACGTTTGCTGTATATTAACTGCTCTGTATGACTTTTTTTTTTATTTAGAAGGTATATCCCATTTTTTCTGCTTTCATACGCAATATTAAGTTGCATCACTTAACTATGTGACAGAATTTGCCATTTTCCCAAATCCCAGAAAAACATTTCAAAAGAAACTAAACCACACTATCAAAGAATGGCGACAAAAGAGGCCTCATCCAATACATTTACACCAATTTAGATATAACATTACCTAGACAAGGGAATGTCGCCAGTGAATTGATAAGCCTCGTTTTTGTGAAGGCACTCTGGCTGAGTGAATGTTTACAGATTGCTACACCAAATGACGTCAATGCGACTGGATATGTTCAGTGGATAAGAACCTGGATGGTTGTAGGGAAGTAAATTGGAACTTGCGTTTGAAATTTTGATATTTCGTAAAACTTTGTCGGTAATGCTGTGAAATTAAATATGGCAGGAGTTTTCTTTAAACGACCCTCTTCGTCCTTAGAACTTTGCCTATATAAATTGCGAAAAAACTCGACACATGCTAAATAATGCAAGAATTCAAACAGCAATCCAAGCCTTAAAGCAGCACAAGTTGGTTTGGTCTACACATCTCGAGAACATTTGAGACTTTGTTCTATTTACATATTACTATTACAAACAGCTTAATTAAATACAAGCAGGTATTATCAAAGCCCCTAACGACCCAAAAATACCAGCAGATTATAACACATGTAAACAACGATTTTATCAGTGTCAAGTTGACTTTGACATGAGGGTAGATAGCACATTTAGGCCAGATACGAGCGGTCGGGGGTTATCAATCATCAGGCACTGGCATGCCAGGGCTATAAGATCAGTCTGTTACTTACTTTTGATCTAAAAGCAATAACAATCAAAATTCTTGAGGAAATTAGAGTACAGATTGGGAAAAGTATGCTCTGCATTTATACCGTTAAACTCGCCCCTGAATGTCACCACATCACCTTTAACACAGATTTACAACCGTTAAAAAAACATCAATAGTCCTAATTTAAACTGTAGAATAAAGGAAGGATGTTTAATTAAAAGTAATACGCAATAATGATAAAGTATTTTATTCAAATTGATTGTGCTTCTCTCACACATTACACGTACATATTATCCGCCGTATTGCAAGAGAGATAGACATCATATTTTTCGTCTTGTCTATTATATTGTCTAAAAGTTCCATTCCTTTCAACAAAAAAAATCACCAATCAAAATCACTAATAAAATAGAAACTTTATTTATTGAATATCACAAAACAATTCATAGCAATATAATTAACGAGGCTTAAATAGTCAGTATTTAATACAATTATAACGGATTTATAAAATTAATCGTGTGTGCTCTCGGTAGTAATTGAACAAATATTTCAATGTGGATTTATTGTCGATGATACTAGGGTTAAATATTAGCGGTAAACACTAGATATGGGTTTAATTATAGATTTATATTACTTTCTATGTATTTGATATTCCTTTTAAAAATAGAATTTCAAAGAAGCAGTCAAAGCCTACGTTCAGACTTACTGCAAAGATCAGATAAATAATAAAAGTAGGGTTTGGAAAATTTTCAGTAAAGCAAGTAAAAAATAATCGTATTTTCGAAGGATTGTTTTATGTTAAGGATGCAAGAAGTCTTAGTTACAGTTATCGAAACATACTGAAAAGTTTGAAAGGCGAAGGAAGAAGATTGCGCAATGGCAACAGTGAGGTCTAGCAAACAGTTTTTTCAGATCCTTTTTATATTTTAAATTCATGACCAGTTTTGCATAGAACGGTAGAAGAAGCAGCAAGAATCTGTTTCACAGATGGATAGCAGCTTTTTCATTCTTACTAGATTTACAAAGATAGATAAATCATATAACCATTTACTCCAAAGCTTAATTCAAATAGATAGTCCAAACATCACGTGAGCGCAATGCTTTGTATTCCGAAACATGGAAAGGACATCAGCGTCTGACCTATATCCGAAACAAGCCGCTCCATTGTAACACCAGATTTTATTTACATATATTATACGACGTATGCCATCCTGAATGTTGGCGGACTTCCAAACGGGAATTAGGCACTGATATCACAAAAAAAACTGCGGGTGTTACATAATTATAATATAGGTAAACTTAAATTGAACATCAGTAAATTATTTAGTAAAAATTTCTGTTTTGCGGTTTACTTCGTACATCACTACTGAAGGTAGAATAGACGATATTTACTCCAACTTCTACAATTCCATTAAAAAGCAAAACGACAAAATTAAAAAAAAATCTTGTCATCTTTCGAACGAAAACATTTAAAAACTGAAAAATTTAGGAAATTAAAAAAAAGAAGCCATTTTGAATGGTTCGAATGGCTATCGATAGCGAAACGCTACCAGTGACATAACCGTGCCATCATTCTCAGGGGATTACACTATCGGTATAAACGAGGAAGGCTTATTTTTGTGTGAAGTGCCCATTTTTTACCATTTTATTGTTTTGGCAACTTGTCTAATATTAGAGCAAAAGCTATCGCAGGGAGTGCCGTAATGAATTCACTGTTATGTGTGTTGAATGTTCCTGCTTTCGTCGGGTTAGGAATGTGTTTTGCTGTATTTGTTGAGGAAATATTTCTTGTTCTGCAACCGCAGTACTGAAGTACCGAACTGAAGAAATTATGTTGTTTGAAAAAGAAGAAAATGTGGAAAATGTTATAATAGTTACTGCAAATTGTTAAAATTTAGAAAATAATTTAATTTAGCTAAGAGCGTGAAGCAGAATTATTGATAAAGTTAAATTCAATTCAAAAAGAGCTAGCAAAAATATAATCATTAATTAAATTAAACCTAAAGTCAAATAGCAACCTATTTCTCTCAATGCAATACAGACAACCTTTGTCGTGAGCGCATACTTAATAAGATACTGTCTCTTTGAGAATACAAAAACAAAAGAGGAATATAATATGCACCGAGCAGTCGTAATGCACGAATGAAACGTCCCATAATTTGCTTTCCTCTTCAATATTGTCGCGAGTCAAAAGTCACAAACGACGTTGAAATAATTCCCAGTCTCCTTTGATACTCGACGTCTAGAGTATTACTTATGATGGTGAAGAAATGTCGCAAAATCTGGAATAAATGGTACGGAATTCGTGGCTCCAGTAGAGCCTTGAAATGCGTTTTTAACTGTTGTAAATGGTATTCGAAATCTTGAGCTGCTTGTGGTCATTAGCAGGCTTGAAGGAGTTAATGAGGCGTATGTGTTAGCATTCATCAGCTGATATGGAAATTTTGTTAGGTATTTTTGTTTAATAGAAATATAGTTTGAAATTGAACTCCGTTTAGACATTCATGGATTCTAATGGTTGTAAGCCCATTGCAATTATCCTTTTTGGAAGTCAACCTCTTTATAGAAACAATGTAGGCGATGTAGCTACATAGAAACTTAAATATGGCAATGGATGTAGGTTAAGTGATTGTAAACAATTGAATGTATGTCTTTTGTGGCTGAAACAAATACGAAGGTGACTCATATTATGACCGTACCATTATTATGTAAAGAGCTGTGTATGGAAATGTGGCGGTCCCTGTAAATAACCACAATGATCACATAATATTTAGTATTCATAAAAAATTGCCAGAAGCAATTTTTCTTTATCCTACATTAAATATTTCATTTCAATATTTTCAGAAAACATTCTCGCCAAATTGCAACTCTCACATACACCTACATAAGCGAAACAATACCAATTCCTATTAAATTAAACTAAAGGAAAGTTTCGTAACAAGAAAATACAAAAGATGAAACCGCACAAAAGTTCCGTCCTACGGAATGAGCGGAACAGTACGAATTATGAGGACAGTATGGCCGACTTCGGGCTAATTAGGAGCGACGAAGCCTGAAAACTTATCATTTTAAGATATTAATAACGTTTAATTAAGAAACAGAAGTTCTCAGAGATACAGTTTTAATATAAGGCAGTACAACGCAACTGCAACGGGACGCAGATGTTACGTTTGAACTAGTTGAAATTAATTATGAAGAAGACACCTAAGTGCTAGTCGTTGTGGACTTGAATAAACTGAACTTTTAGAGAAAAGCAAATAATACCTAGGTATTCAAATTAGATTACAAGAATAACTATGACTGTTCCGATGAATCGTATGATGGAAGCGATGAATAAAACTAAAGGGCCAACAAATTAATTAACCCGTAATGATTTATACGCAAATACCAAAAACTAGTACCTAACTTTTAGATTTCCAACAGCAAAGACATGATTCAGAAAAACCTTTTCAAATAGTTCCATTATTTTAATCACTTTATTATTTTAAACCTAACCAAGTTAAACAGCTTGGAACGGTATGACGACAATCTACGCTCTTTCAAATCCTGGAAATATTCCAAAAATATGACGCTCCCCTAGCAACAAGGAAATCTAATTTCACTCCCCAAAAATCCCCGAAGTACTTTCTCCAAGTATATAGGATTCAAATCCCTGAACACCGGCCGGGGTGTCGCTACATCAACGACGAAGAAATTGCATTAAGTGAAAAAAAATTTACGTGATTTAGGAAAGAGGCATATAACAGACTTAATCATCGGAAACGCTGAGAGTAAATATGAATAGGCAGACTATACATTAAGGAAAAAGACCTACCTAAGGAAACTTACCAACCTTAATGAAATTCTAAGTAATGAGTAAAAACAAACTGATATTTAGCAATTCAGGAAGCCAAATTGCTAAAAAAAGACGCAAATGCAGAGGACTTGAATATCAGCAAATTTATTGACGATAAAACACGAGTTGGCATGTTTTTGTAGCGATCATAAACTGGCCGATAAACTAGCAAATTACTAATCGTGCAACATGACAGCTTGTAATTTATGAAACGTTTTTCAGCATATTCAATGCCTTCCGTAATATTTATAACTTTGTATCCAACATTACAATGTTAACGCAGTTTTTGTTTCCAATTACCGGAACGTGGTTTGCTATACATAACTTGCTCTATAACTCATAACAAATCAATTATGCTAATGATGATCGATTAATCAATTAGAAAATTCGGTTGCAGTATTTAAGCCATTTCGTCTTAAGCTGGGCAGAGGTTCCGTGACCTTATTTCCAGTGAACCATGACAAAGACCTCAACCCGACAATTAACTAAAACCAACGGAACGTAACGAAGCACCCTGATAAATGAGAATTACATTTTGTATAGCATCTTGTTCTGTAGATGTGTCTGCCTTATGAATATTAACGGCAGTCTGTATAGAGAGCGCTCACAAATCTTCTACCACTTTGTTACTCCCTTCTGCAAGTGACTACGTAGCTGTAATAATGAACTCTCGGCCATAGTTGTTTTTGGAATGAATTAATATAAATATCACTTGAGTGTCGTGGTTATGGCGGAGGACTGCCAATTTTTTTGGTCAATTGAAACAAAAGAATTATGTTGGTGAATGATAAGGATTTTTTTTATAGAAATATAAAGATTTCTAAAGGATAATAACGTAATAATATTTGTCTATCACTAGGCAGGGTAGCTGTAGCTGGCTAGGCTGTATCGCATGAGCCAATTTAGCTAGAAAACTTTTTTTTCAAATGAGGAATTTTTAAGTAAGTAACTGGTCCGGGTTTTTATTTCTTCTGAACTTTATAAACCCTTTGTCAATTTTCTACCATATCACGTTGCCACAAACATTTTTGATACTTGAAAAAAACACAACTCATAAAGGAAAACCTCTTCAGGCACATATATCACTTACCTATCAGGCTGGCCGTGACCTGTCAACATTCATCATTATAACTGTCTTAAGTGTCTCAAGAAAGGCAAATAAGCATCACGATGCCTATTTCAGGAGCATTCTCATATATTTTGACAGCGAAGGAAGCTATTCAAGATTATTTTAAGGTACACAAACTACTTACATACACCTATGTGTATATGAAAGGAATGTAGTTTAAGAAATAATTTGGTTTGTAAAACATACATATTTAGTTTCGCTTTTCACATGAAAACACCAAACATTCGAGTCTATAGGAAACTTTTACGAAAAAGTTTCACAAAGCCCATGGAAATAATGTAAAAACCAATAATTTACTTACAAGTCACAAGTCACAAGTACCTATTTCGTAGAAAACGCAGTAATCAGATACACCGCATACCAAGAACGAATTAAGTGGTTATAATACCAAACACGAGAACAAGGCTAAAAGCTTTTCTAAACAAAGAAATACCAAGAATTATCGATTTATGTTTTAATAGAAATATTTAACAACATCAGTTTAAAGTTAAAAGTTACGAAAGTAAATATCAGGTTTAAAAGAGACAACTTTACAATCCTAATGTCAAAACTAAAGTTTGTTTTTGTTTTTTCAGTTCAGTACTTTAAAGGTCCCATAACAAAACTCCTTAGACACAGACTTTCAAATTGTTAAACCTATTTTGGATATACTAAAGACCTAAGGGACGGGCTTTAAAACTATTCGACCATTTTGGATATTTAAACCCTCATTTAATAGAACTGCTTTAATTAAGCTACAGTTTAGAGCGAATCTGATCAGTTACCAAGTCAACTAAGAGGAAACTAAATTGGTAACATTCGTAAACAGAAATAACAGCCGCGTTCCACGAAACGTATTTGTTATTGGTTCAGTCCTTGAATATCATGTTACCGGCGACATGGGAATTCAAAACACAGTTCCTTTACAAACAATTGCTCATAAATAAATGAAGGATAGAATAATGTCAATAACTTAACCAGAAACTGATGGAGAGTATATTATCTAATAATAAAAAGTTAAGTGTATTTAATAATATCGGCATAATTACAGCCCAAAATATTTCAATACTGGGCAGACCTTTCAAATGCATTTGTCTTTCTACGGGGCCGTTATTGACAAGAATTTACGAGAAAAAATCTAGATTACCTCGCCATTTTTGTCTCCAAAAAATCTTAAAGAAGCAGAATTTAATTTCTAAAATGGTGTTAACATTATATAGCCAACAAAAAATAATCTAAAATACACATGCCCAAAATGTATACTATCGATTACCTATGCTTCCTCTCCTTTTTGTCGGATAAAAAGTATTCCTTTATGAAACACGAGTTACCTTTAAATTTTGAGTGAAGGAAAACTAGCAGAAACATAGCCTTGTTTTGATATCATTTGAAGTTCTGAATAAAGTAAGCAGAGGCGATCACGTCGTAAAAGATTCAACAGTTTGTATACCAAGACAGGGGAGGAAGCGACTAGTTGTAATGTTAATATAAATACCAAGTATGAATAAGAGAAAACGTTGAAAGAGAATGTTTATTTAGGCGTCTGTACTAATAAAAGATACAGAGAAATTCGTCATCTCTGGATACAAATTTGAATCAATTTCTGCTTTTGACAAAGATCCAAATAGAACGATAACCTTTATAAACATTGCAAAAAATCTTAGAACAAAACAAAGAAAAGCATCTTGGAAAACCGTACAACGATAGAACATGGTCTTATTTTAATAAATCCCAACGAAATGCCAGTTGAAATAAAAGCAAGAAGACAAAGGAATTTCCACCGAGCGCTGAACATATGTGAATTAGAATGAAGAGGCGAACACAATGACCTTAGCGATAAATCTCGCATGCGTGGGTCCATGGACAGGGAACTTTTACCAGAAGGAAAAAAAGGGTGGACATACTTTCCCGATGGCAATTGAAGAAATAAAAAAGATTGTGGTCTTAAACCTTCAGGAAATATTTCTGTTCAAGTTGAAGAACTTCATGTTACGGCAAATACTCATAGAGATGAAGAATTAAGTGAATTTATTCATAAAAAGCAAAAATTTGATAAACATTTATCCCTTAGTGATAAGTAAGAAACAGTAAAACATTAGAGAGAGTAGCATGAACTTGTTGCCCGGCCTTAACAAACCGCTGCATTGCATGAAATGCACGCCAAACATTTTCAGGCAATACACCGTAGGATTCTGTGGTTGTGTATTAGCAACGTCCTAGCAGTCGGATCACGACCGCATCCCGACAAGACCGGCTGTCAGCTAGAGTCGTTGACACAGGATTTTAGCACAGAATATATATGCCTGTGATACCCGAAAGATTAAAGATTTCTTATAGCTTAGTCTGTTTGGAAATTTAATTCTGCCATCTGTGTATCGAATTTTGTGGAATTACTTTAAAAATATGAAACAGTTTTTTAAAGAATTGCGCAATGAAAACAGTTATCAGAAGTAGTAGGTTATCAAATAAAAAAAACTTATCCAGAGCAAGCGCTCTTTTCGCTTCAGTCTAAGTATTTTTTTTTCTAGCGAATATTTTACTTCAGCTGCCAATGTAAAGTATTCTCCAGCCAGCACCTCACCTTTTGCAATGTTTTATTTAAACGTTCTTATTTGCCCACCGTACACCCGCGAGGCACATCCACAACCGAACAGTGACACCCGACCTGTATGACGCAGTTCCCGACGATATATTCATCAAACATGCATGGGTTCTGCACAAATAAATCGCATTATACCGAGCGTGAAGCGACCCGAACACCTATGAATAAATGAGAGCCCTTAAATTCAAGTTAACGTGTCCTACCTTACGGAATTATACGGGTTCCGTAATATTCTGTGTAATGTAATGCGAAGAGGCTTTGTATCGTCAGTGGCTGGTACTGAGTCATGTTGATGGCTAATATTTCTACATAATGTTGTTACAGGGGAATTGTTAGTCGAGTACTCCTGTATTACTCCAGGTAAGTCTTAGAACATAAGTTTTAGGAAGCACATTAAGATACAATAGAAAATTTGGCACTGTTAATTTCAATTAATTCTTTTTTTGCTCAGTTCATGGATTAATTCTTAAAATAAAGGGTTTCTTTTTTGCAACTTTTTGTTATTCATCAATAGGCTTTTTCCAGAAGTCTTTGGTCAATTCACGGATTTTCAATCAATTTACGTTTCAGCATACTGGCTTAAAAATCGACGATCCATTTTTTAATACCTATTCAGACTAGAGAGGTTCTATAATTATGTAAAGCATATACACAGCTGTTTAAACCCTAATGGCTTAAGATAAGTCTCAAACTATAACCTGCTGAACTTACCCAATCCCCAAAGCCAGACGATTAAGGCGTAAGCCCTCGGGATCGTTTTATTTCTCTCTTGGCTTTTCATCGATATTTACCGGCTCTAATGTAGCATCAAAATACTTAGCAACTTCATTAAACGGGTCTCTATTTTAGAAAGAAGGAATTTTTTATCTGATTTTTTAATCTTTTTTTCCAATTCAGTCTCCTTCAACGTTTTTTCACTTGCTTGAATTCTTATACGTTGTTTTTTTTTACTTTCGTTTAATTTTCGAACTGAAAAAGAAATAGTTTTCGACATTTAAGACTACGATGAAGGGAGAAAATTAAATTGTGTAAGTTCCAAAAATCGTGCCTCTACTACTGTGCTGAAAACCGTAAATTTAAAACTTCGTTTGACCTCGAATCAAGCTTTTTTTACTTTCATAAAATTGAGGTTCCCTTTTGGTTTCCTCCTCATCTATACAAATATATAAAGCTGAAGAGTTTGTTTGAACGCGCTAATCTCAGAAACTACCTACTGGTCCAAATTGACAAATTATTTTTGTGTTGAATAGACCATTCATCGAGGAAGGCTTTATTCTATAAACTAGTATAAACCATCACACTGTGACTAATAGG
Organism: Trichoplusia ni; assembly: GCF_003590095.1. Lineage (NCBI taxonomy): Eukaryota > Metazoa > Arthropoda > Insecta > Lepidoptera > Noctuidae > Trichoplusia > Trichoplusia ni. The sequence continues at coordinate 9,722,138 of NC_039485.1, forward strand.
AGCGAAGATACAATGGAAAATGTGAAAAAAACAGGGCAGGTATAAATCATAGCTTACATCTTCTACCCACGGGGACGAAGTCGCGGGCAACAGCTAGTATTATATATCTTGCACATGCGGTTTGACTTCACACGTCTATGTTGACGTGTGGTCAGTTTCCAGGACAAGTTTCTTGTTAACTTTATAAGTCAGCTCAGTTTGTCTTGTGCACTTAGCTGATGTTAGGGTAGATGCATATTATAACCATATATAAAAACACGTTGATACGTAATATTTTGTCTTTCTATTTTTAAATACCTAATGCTATAAGTTTATGATTTAGTGTCTGGAACATTATCTTAATGAGGTTTTAGGAATGTGTTTAAATTTTATTTGAAAAATTTCGTAGCTTGCGTGCAGCTTTTAAAGTTACATGTCTATTGCAAATACATAGCTCATACGTGAACCAGACAGCCATAGAATTTATTTGTATATTCTGTCCATACTGCAGGTCAGACAAGGGCAGTGCCACGGGTACCAAGTCATCCACCGCCTCCTACAGGCAGACTGTATCAGTTGTGGAAACGAGACAGCACACTACACAGTATATAGTGCCGTCTCTTTCCCACAACTGCAATAATACCTTTCGGAGCGTTGTACGGTCTTAGTACAGTCTACAAATAATACTATTCTCGTCATGTCACGTGGCGACGGCACGACGACATGGTACGACAGTCGCTTGTTTTTTAATTAATTCATAAAGTGGCATTCTGAGTGTAGGTATCGTTGGTATGTCAGTAAAAAGATGTTTTACGAAATTCCAGCTTCGCGCTCTGATATTAGAGCTGTTTACGTCTTAAATAATTTAATATGCAGTTGACCGTTACTGCCAATCTAGACAAATTTATTTATATTTTAGGCAATTTTATATTAATTAATCCTATGTTTTTGATTTTAGGACTTATTTAAAACTATTGATGTTTAGGCCCTACCTCACTCTTACCAAGAGTCTTGAAATGGGCGCAATTTATTTGATTTTTAAACATCATCATTGGCCTAGCCTTTTCCCAGCTATGTTGGGGTCGCCTAGGGCTACCAGTCTAACCGGTTTCAGCTAAGTACCAGTGTTTTACAAGGAGCGACTGCCAATCTGACCTCCTCAACCCAGTTACCTGGGCAGCACGATACCCCTTGGTTAGACTGGTTGTCAGACTTTTCAAGCTTCTGACAACCTGTAACGACTGTCAAAGATGTAGAAATAACAGCCGGGACCCACAATTTAACATGCCTTCCGAAACACGGAGGAACTCGTTATGACAAAGATGGTCACCCATCTACGGACCAACCGCGTCAAGCATAGCTTAACCTGTGATCGTTTCACTTATGCGGTTATAGCTTAGCCACGAGCTCCTCTTGTGACATTTTTTCACAGTCGAACTAATTAAAGTACCTAACTACCTTATTTGTATTAAGTACTTAATCACTGATATTTGCTTCTTTTTATCACGGAGTGAGATTACAATAACAACATCAATGGTAATCTCAAACCGATCTATAAAACTGAAGCAAATCACTGAATAAGCTCCCACAAAACATTCTCACAAAAAGAGTAAACAGCAATAATTAATCCATCACTTCATCACTCAAATATGGTATAATCGATATTTTACAATCGATTCTAATGACAAGCGCAGTTATCGATTATGCAAGAGTCAGTCAATCGTTATGTTCGTGTTGCACGAGAGATGCGCTCGTTTACTTGTCATACATTAACCGCTTTTACGATGTGAAAAGTGATTTCACGTATACTCGGATACGTCACTCGGATTATGTAGTACGGTACGATGTAACAAAAGTGAAAACTTTTTCGGGTCTACGTATCAATTGACTGGCCTGTTGGTCTAGTGGTAAGTGACCCTAACTGCTATACCGGAGGTCGTGGGTTCGATTCCCACCCAGGACAAATGTTTGTGTGATGAGCACGATGATTTGTCTGGGTGTAATTTATCTATAATATGTATGTATTTAGAGCTTGATAAGTGTGTTTATCAGTTGTCTAGTACTCATAAAACAAGCTCGGCTTAATTTGAGACTAGATGGCGTTGTGTGAATTTTGTCCAATATTATATTATTATTATCATATTATAATTTCAGCGTTTCAGACGACTTCTCGTTTCACTGTAATATATCGATCGAGATTTATCGAGTACTTTATTTATCGATTACAGTATCGAGTTATGCAAATTGTGTGCAGTAAAAAGTGTTTCCCAGTCTATTATTCTCTTGTTACTTGTGTTATTAGACAAATCCCACGGTTGTTAGGAAATATTAGCGAAACATGCAAATTTGTCGCGTGGGAAAGGCATTGGTAAAGCAAAATATATCGAAGTGAAATTAAACCTTGTTACTTTTTGCTCTGTAATTTAATAGCCTTGTATTTAGAAATATGTAAGTATGTCTGTTAGTTGTTTATAACAGTACTCTGAATGTGCAGCTTTGCTTAGTTTGAGATCAGATGGCATAGTGAAATGTTAAATTGTACCTATGATATAAACAGACCTATCATTTTCCCCCAGACGGCCAGGGTTCAGCAACATTTGTATTGACATAGAATATAGAATGAGGAAGACAGTCTAGTAGTAGTGTCTCCCCTTCTTCCGGCATCTCGACATCACAGGATTCGTTCCGTCCCCCTCTCCTAGACCCGTTCATATCGTACTGATGGACGTGTTAAATATAATAATAATAATAATAATAATAATAATAAATCGTTTATTTGCATTAAACATGGTATACAAAGGTGTTAAATAGGTATATAGTAGGTACAAGCATGTTTAGCTAAGATGAACATAGCACGCAAATTTTTTAGGAAACTAAACTATTTATACATTAACATTTGTAATCCATAAATTCTTTTAAACTATAAAAATTACAATCACTTAACCATTTATATAATGCAATCTTTAATAATCTTATATTTAATACTTTGAATTTACTTGGCATCTTGTTATATATCCGCACACATGTTGCAAGACAATTTTTATTATATTTGGTCAGTCTTGGTAGATCACTCTGTGCTAATCTAAAAGGATCTCGTCTGTTGCGTGGACATATTTCATTTGCAGTTTTAAACAGCTGTATATGCTTAACTACGAATACGCATATTTCGTAAATGTAGATACATGGGAGCGGTAACAAGCCAAGTCTTTTAAACAGTGGTCGACATGATTCGTCGGGTTTTAGTCCACAAATTGATCGTATGCACTTTTTTTGAGCAATGAATGCTCTGGTCATGTCGGTGCTATTGCCCCACATTATAACACCGTATCGTAATATCGATTCAACATAGGCGTGATATGATATAAAGGCAGTCTTCATATTGGTAACATTTTTAACTTGCTTGAGTGCGTATACGAATTTATTAATTTTAGTGCTAATATTATCTACATGTAATTTCCAATTAATATCTTTATCTATTATTATACCTAAGAACTTTGTATGCGTTACCTCATTGAGTTTATTTATATTAAGTTTAATGTTATTTTTATTATTATTTGTATTATTGAATTGGATATAGACGGATTTGTTTAGGTTTATTTTTAAACGGTTAACGTCAAGCCAATGTATTAATTTATTGATAGTATTATTAATTTCACGCTCATGATCTGTAATGGTATTTTGTTTTTTATCAGTTGCTACTACAATAGATATGTCATCAGCAAAGAGGATGCATTTGTGTTTGGTTATTTCTGTAATGTCATTTATGTATATAAGGAATAATACTGGGCCAAGCACACTTCCTTGTGGCACGCCGTATTTATTATGTCTATATTCTGAACAGTAGGATGTCATGACTCTATTTTTGTTAATTTTATTGATACTAACGCATTGTTTCCTATTACTCAAATAGGACATAATCCACTGTAGAGCGGGTCCCCTTATTCCAATAGCTTCCAACTTTTCTAGCAATATGTCATGTGATACCAGGTCGAAGGCCTTTGATAAATCAAAAAATAGTCCAGTGGTCATTTGATTGTTGTTAACATTGGAAAGTATTGCTTTCATAAGAGAGAATGTAGCTAAAGTTGTAGATTTACTTTTTTGGAATCCAAATTGTTCGTCACTTATAATTCTGAATTTATTGCAAAAATCAATCAGTCTTCTATACATACACCTTTCATAAATTTTAGATAAAATCGGTATTAAAGTTATTGGTCGATAATTATTTATATCATCCTTATCTCCCTTTTTGAACAATGGCTTTATTATGGACAACTTCAATTTCTCAGGAAAAATTCCATTTAAAAATGATATATTAATTAAGTGAGTTAAGATCTTACTTAGCTCGTTACAGCAGGTTTTTATTATTTTAGTGCTAATTTCGTCATATCCCTCAGATCTGGTATTGCGTAAAGACATTATTTCTTGTAGCACCTCATTTTCTAGCAATGGCTTCAGAAACATTGAGTTGTAATATTTATTTCTTCTAGAGTTTCGGTCAGCACTTTGTTGATTTGGAATAGAAGTTAAGTTAGTGTAATGGTTATTGAACATAGAGGCTATTTTCAAAGGGTCTGTAATAACTGTGTCCTTTAGCTTTATGCTTTCTATATTCTCTTTGGAATTAGTAGCGTTAATTTCATTTTTTATTACAGTCCATGTTGCTTTACATTTGTTATCATGTGCATTAATATATTTAATATTTATGTTCTTTTTTGAGCTATATACACATTTATTTAGTAGATAAGAATAATTTTTATATTTGGCTTTATTAGTTGAATTTTTATTTTTATAATACTGATAACGTAGTTTTCTTTTAGTTTTACAACATTGTCTAAGACCTTTGCTTATCCATTTTTGTGCATTTTTGTTATTAGTATTAACCTTAACTCTTACGTTTGGAAAACAAAGATTGTAAAATAAACACAACAAATCATGAAATTCATTAAATGCGGAATTTGAATCGGTATTTAGATGAATATTAGCCCAAGTCAAGCTTTGCAAGCATTCCTTAAATTTTCGGATATTTTCTATGCTGTAGTCTTTTTTGAAAATATAGTATGCTGCTAATTTTAACGGTTTATTTTTAGTAGGGAAGCTCAACATTTGTGCTGTATCATGATCTGAAAGATGTAGAGGTAGCACGGTTGAGGTGGCATTTGAGATGTTGCTTAGGATATGGTCAATACAGGTCAATTTACGTGTTGGTACCTTAATGTGTATTGTCAAGTTATAATTATTTGCCAGGCTATGTAATTCATTAGTTATGTTGTTTTTTCTTAGAGTATTTATATTGAAATCACCGGCTATTACTAAATTTAATTTAGATCTATATTTTCTCAGCAGATCATGTAAAAGACAATTTAGTTTTGTTAAAAACTGATTTGGATCTGATTGAGGTGTTCTATAAACAGATATAATTACTAATTTATTACAAACTATCTCTACACCGCAGGCTTCAAAAGTGTTTTGTATTGCATGACCTTTTACAAATGTTAACTCTTTATAATTCAAACCCTTTTTAATTAATATACAAGTACCACCTCTTTGTTTTTCTCTTGAGAAATTAGAAGCCATTGTATAGTTATATATTTTGACGTAATTTTCGTTACCTTTTTTTATAAATGTTTCAGATAGACATATAACATCCGGATCATTATTTACTTCTTTTAATTCTTGAATCGTTATTTCTAATAGTTCTTTCTTTGATAGGATACTAGCAATATTTTGATGGAGTATTCTAAAATTTTGCTCCTTATTTACTTTGGGCTCGAAAAAATGATTTATTCTTGTTTATAACAGGAAAGTAATAGGGTATGGTCCCTTTTGGACTCTTTACTTCCAGTTGAGGGGTTATAGTTTCCATGTGGCTATTTTTTTGAAGACGACTAAAGTAATAGGGAATTGTCCCTTTCCTAGGTTCCTTAAAACTAGTGTTTACATTAAGACTTGATTTGTTAGTCGCTAACCAGTTTCGAATTTCACTAGGGTTCAAATATTTATCACTGTAATCACAACAATCTATAATATAGTTCACTGAATGACAGATATCGTACAATTTCGTACTTTTTTGTTTAAAAAGTGGCATTTTTTATACTGTTTACACATGTCTTTTATGGAGTAATTCAATTTATTTACATTTAAATACGCGTTACTTAAGACATTTAATACAATTATAGTGTTATTTTTGAATGTATCTAATATATATTGCAATTGAGATATGGTTTGGTTTGAGTTACGATCATTTTCCCCTATACATATAACTAGTTTGTCATCAGCAGACAGTGTACTATTTCTACAGTTGGCTAAGATTTCGCTGGACGGTGCATTCGGCTTCGTTTCGGCGACGACGCTGTATGTTCCGTACCGTGTGTTTGTTCGCGAATGTGAGATGGCTGCTGCTAGTCCGACGTTTGTTTTTGTAGCGAGCGAAAGAGATGGGGAATGGAAATGAGTTTTGTTTATTAGTAACATGTTGTTTTGTGACGTTTATTTATAGATATGTGTGTATTTGTAGTGATAGTACTAACTTTTATTCAGATTAAATGTCTCGTCAGATAAAACAAAACTTTCTGATAATTTATCTGAAATATTTACTATCTCAGCGAGAACACAACTAAAACAAACTAATCAAGAAGTATAAACTAAAAATATAAAAGGAAATTTCTGTTGAGTGTTGAGTTAAATTATATCTTGTTAAATGTCTTGACAACGTACAAGTCACAAGGGCAATGAGAAACATCCCAAAATAAAGCTCGTTATAACAAAACTGTATGCAGCTTGACAAGACAGTGTCGTAAAACCTTGACGAGACAAATATAATACTGAAAGCGAATGAAAGGACAACGAAATTAAATAAACACTGAAATGAGCTTATTTTAGAGTTTTATTTATAATATAGTCGTAAATATAAACTGAACATTGCTATTTTCCAAGCCTAATTATACCAAAAGAAAATGAATTAAAGCGACAACCCTGCGACCTAGCTATGGTTGTCACTCTAATAAAAACCCAATACCAATAGTATAGGTATATATTTTCCAGGCTCATAATGTATCTAAAAAAAACTAAAACCAAACTGTTAACAAAGTCTCCTAGTTATATAGTACGATGCATTAACGTCCACGCTGCTCTAAATACTTCAAAGTTTACACTCATTATGACGTGGCAACCTTATACCCCAGCTAGGGTTGTCACTTGTCACCACAAAGAACATATGAGCGAATTTATACGAAGCTAAGCGTTAGTGAATATTTAATGAGTATTGTGAGCGCGCTAGTGTTGTACACATTGTTTGTAAATAATGTATGTCAATGCGTTATAAAGGGGAATAATTAGGTTTTATTGTTCCTCGTGCAGTTGTGTTTGTTGTGTGTAATAATATTCGAATGCGGAAGGTTGAAGGGTGGTTGTATAAGTATTGTAGTTGATGAGGCGATGATCTTAATTAGTCTATTGACTTCAGAATCAGTTTTATTTTTACACTATTTTGACATTGGCGAACACATGTATGACATAGACGTATGTCCAAATGACAATACAAAATTTAACACATTTTTTTTTAATAAATTTCATTTTTTTGTAGTTTAAATTAATACAAAATTATTCAGATTTGTAAATGATTGCCGCTGTTGTTCGGCGTTTCAATTCAGGTACCGTGTGAAATATTTACATTATTAGTGATATGAGCATGAGCCCAGAACTTGATTTGACTCAAACCTTGGTCATTATTTTTGCACACGAATAGTTTGAACTATCAACATTTCATGATGATGAGACAAATTCGTTGACCTATCGAGATTAAGTGACCTAATTGCCAAAATGAGGATCTGGTGTTGACGTAATACGAAAATGTTACAAATTGCCTCAAACCGATCAATATGTTACAAAGCAATCGGTGTGATCAGAGTAAACACGTTGCTATGTAAATTTCGGAAGCTATTATAAAATATATAGTAGTCAGTATAATTATAGGGTTACATTTCCCTGAGCTGGGCAAAAAAGTCTATCTATTGGTAACTTCGTCGGATGCATTTATTTTTATCTAAACATTTCTTTCAAAACATACGAAATATTTAGATCTAGAGAGTGGAGATATTTATCTGATACAATCAAACGCTATATGCGTTTGAGTGAAAAGAAAAGTTATCTCCGAACAAATATAACGTAATGTTGCACACAAAAAAGTAAAAGAAAACACAATATAACATGACAGTAACGATGTACAAGGGCGGTCATTTATAAGAAATATTTACCAATAGACCTGGGATAGGCGAAGTGGTTGATGTTGGCAGTCACATACCTAGAGATATTTTTCATACAGATGCAATATGCATTGCTTTTCAAAGGGTAAATGAAACCCAATTACTGTTTTACTCATCCAACCGATATTACTTTTTTATGACTGATCATTTTTTTTGTGAGTTTATTGGGTAAATTGGCGCTCTTAATTGGCAACACTGAACACATTGCATATTTCGAAAATGCACTCAATCATTTACGAATTGTGTATCATGGAGTCAGTTTGTTTTTTATTTTTAGTATTGCATTTACAAAACGTGTAATGCCTTTTAATGTTTCATTCATAAACTTTTTTTAAATTGTATGAAACTCGTTTGCTTTATTATCACTGTCAATTTTTGATTGCATGAAGCTGAGTGGTTTAGGTAACCATACCAAAACTACTATACTGTGCATTCCGTGTAGCGGGTTCAAACCTGTATGATCAACGAATCCTCTTCCTGAGTCTAGGTGTCTTCGTCCTGTGATTTGATTTTTTGTAAAACCCCCGCGACTTAAGGATATAATTCCATAACGGGTGAGCCGTTATTTCAAAGGCACAAAAATCCCAGAAAAAAATTGACTGTTGCATACATTTTCAGATCTATTCTCATCTTGCTGCTCAGATTTGCTGTTCAAAGCGAAGATTATAAAATCAAAGCTAAGAAACACTTTCACTACACTAATGAAGGTGTTTAGAAATACATTATTCCGGTATCCAACCTTATTAAATCTGTAAAAACTAACAAACCAATAAGACGCACGCAACAAACCAATAAAAAGTCTTATATATGACGACTGGGTGACATTAATTTAATCTTCGGAGCAACATTGTAACCATCGCATGCGTGAGTCTAGCGAACTTTACTTTCAACCGCGCAAATATACTTCGAGTCCACTTGACAATTGAGTGAGTTAATTATTAGTTTTTATTTAGTAGTGTTCCGTACTCAAAACGGAAAAACTAAACCCTTTGGCTGAGGTACCGATGTATGTCCGTCTATCATCCGGCAGTATCTCTCGAATAGGTATAGTTAGGCAATTTTTCACAGATATTTTTCACAGCGAATGATGTATGTATTTCTCTTGCCGATATAACAACAAATACTTAAATAAAAGTCGAAGTTTAGCAACGTTTCTTACAGACACTAATTTGTTAGTTTCATTTTTTTGATCAAAATTCTCAATACCAAATGTCTTTCCTACACATTTAGGCAATTCGATCAAACCTATTTACTAATTCATTCTCCTTTCCATTCACTCTCACTACTCACAAACATCCATTATTTACTTATCCCAACTCTGTACCACTGTACCTCTTTATCCAAACTTAGTATGCAGACATCGGTCCATAGTTTTATAATACCTAGTACACACGTGTCGTCCCGGAATGCGCGTATTGTTGCTGACTCATAGTTACAACAATCTATAGTAGGTGGGTGAACTATAAACACCGTTAATTGAGTGCACAGAGCCGGGTTATAAGTTACTAGCTGTTGCCCGCGACTTCGTCCACGTGGTTAGGATTTTCCCCGTTTTTTCCACATTTTCCATTGTATCTTCGCTCCTATTCGTCGCAGCGTGATGGCATATAGCCTAAAACCTTCCTCGATGAATGGTCTATTCAATACAAATATTTTTCAATTTGAACCAGTAGTTCCTGAGATTAGCGCGTTCAAACAAACAAACAAACTCTTCAGCTTTATATATTATACAATTATAGATAACAAAACGGGAGCTTGATGGATAGACAAGAGTGTTATAGTATACTATGTCTCTAGTAATGCTATTGAAATAAATATAGATTTGATCTCAAGGATTGCCGAGTGGTTTCTGAGCTTATCTCCACACAAAATTGTATTTTGATAGTTTCGTAGTATTTAAGTAAAAAATAAATGATTAAACTTGTCGTTCCACAAATAAAAAAAATACGTTTTCGAAAGGTGATATATGTATAAATTATATTAATTTATAACTTTTTTTACTGAAATGGATTGCGATTCACAATAGCAATAAATTACATACATTTCTTGACAAATAGACAATTTCATAGATCAAATGATTAAAATACGCCTAATTGATTTAATATTACTAAGATTTATTGCACTAAGTTTTATTACACCACGTCTGTGCACGTAATGTAATAAAACTTAGAAATAAAATGTAAAGTCACACAAATCACTTTAGAAACATCCGGAAAAATTACAATATTTTTTTTTCAAGTTTTTAATACATATTACGAACCACAATAAAATTATAATCTCTACATCAAATTTCTTTTTTAAACAAATTAATAGATTTATATAAAAATTAAAATTTGACGAGAATTCTATAGTAACTTCAATCATATTATCTCCTAACCATAAAATACTAAAATTTTAATCGACACATAAAAAATCCGTGTTTTTAAACATTTATAACAAATAGACTGCAACAAGATGGCAACAAGCAGCAGTTGCAATGAAAAGAGCGATAGTAATAACTGCACGGATAGCCGAGTGGTTGAGGTCACCATGCCAAACCACTGTGCGCGTCGTTTCGCAGGTTCGATCCCCGCGTAGGACAAGCATTTGTGCGATCCACGATCGCTTGTTCTGAGTCTGGGTGTGATTGTGCATGAGAATTGTATGTTTGTGCAACACCCCGCGACACAAGGAATTAAATTCCTTACTGCGGGATCCTTTTTTTTAAGAATAAAAAAAGAAATGACACCGCGCATGCGTGCGACGCGAGTGTCAGAAACTAATGTGTAAGCACACCACTTATTAAATGTACAATCAATTGCTCACGTAATTCAAGTCTTTTTATCACGAAAAAAATAGATTTAGTTATAATGATTTATTCTAATTGATAATAAATCAAAACTTTTAAATAACATAAATTAATTAGTTTATGAGTGAGTCGTATAAATGACACTTAATTTATTTGATTGTTATATAACTCTGTGTAGTTGTCGCGTGATAATTAGATATAATATTACCTTTGCTTTTTATAATGTATTTATGAATTGAATTGAATTATTTTAGATCCATTAAATTCTGATAGTATGAGACACTTACATACTTAAAATATATGCAATTTTTTAAGACAAATCTAGCACAAGATATTAAACAAAGTACACAAACACCCGATGACATCCAATTTACAGAAATTATATAAATTCATCAGTCAGATAAATTACATACTTACGTTAAAAATCACATTAACAGTCACGCAGTTTCATCAAAAAATCACTAAGACGTACAATCGTACACGCATGACAAAACACGATGCCGTTATTAATGTTTTTGTAAAGAAAAACATTTGGTAATGAACGGTTTGTTGCGGAAGGCGCTGATGTTTACACTTTAGTTTTTTTTTGTTAACTGAATTATGTTGAGTACAATGTTGCATTCAGTTATTAGAAACTTAAGAATGTGCATATGCGGACCGCGTAAAGTATGCGTTAGTAATCTCGTGGCTTTGGCAATAACAATGACGGGATATTTTAGTCTGTAAGAGCCCGAATTTATGCTGAAACCGTTCCATATACAAGGATTATTTAGATTAGGCTAACTTCCAGAAAAAAGGAAGGTGTTAAAATAGGCCTGTTTCCACTAAGAATAAATCGGGTGGCTTAGACTTCCTAATGATTAATCATGATATGCAGTAAATGAAAAAATATTATTTTTATTAAAATAATATACGATTAATAATATTTTTGGAAAATAAAATCAGTAAAATTAGGCATTCAACCACGTGACTTCAAACACCAATCAGAGATGAGTGACGTCACGCCTCGCAAAACAATGTTGTAGCTGTCACTTTCAATAGAGTGTCAATCAATTGTCATTTTCGTTCGAAGTGATCAGTTTATTTTATGTGCTTTTCGTTTGTTTTCTTAGCAATTTATTGTTGTTAATTAAGTTGATTGATAGAAAGTTTGTGTCATACATAATGGAATCAGGATTTACCAAAGCACAGTATTTATAATAAGAGGAATGCATTATTTGTTAAAAAATCTCCTTGACTAACATATACAAACTCCAATGTTTCGCGAGGTGTGACGTCATTCAAGAGGCCATGACAGTCTTGGCCTTTTCAAATGTCAATTTGAAATTATTTTTTATAAACGCAAAATAAATACGTAAAACGCATATTTTTATAAAAATATTATATTTTTGGGGTAAAATAGATACTAAACTATAGTTTTAAACATATTTCCAAATTTTGTCAACAGGCCTATTGTGGACGCAAAATAACTATATTACTTTTAACATAATCAACCACATACGGGTTTGATTAAAAAAATCCTATATCTATAAAAAATAACATCAGTGAGCAGACACTATTAAATACTCATCTGAGTAGTTTCAAAATAATAATGATTTCAAAACAACATTAAAAATGGAACGCTTAAAATCAAAATTGAAGATGGCCGACAGACGACAGGTGTCACCAACTACGATGGTTCGGAGCGTTGGTTGAAGGAACCGCTCGGCAATATTGCATTCCGCGGATGTTGAGGCGACCGGCCACAAATTATTGATATCTGGTTGACGACCCCTGACATTGCCGGCATTCCGATGTTCTTAGCCAGACTATAGAACTGTTGAGAGCTAGTTTTAGGTACGCTGGTAGGGCTGTCACTTAGATCTGTATTCGAGCTAGTTTTGGTAGAAATTCATAATTGTGTTAGGTCGATTTTGGGATTACGATGGTAGCTAGTTCCAAAAAAAATATTATTACTATTAAAGTAAGTACAAAGCTAAAAAAGTTTTTTTGTAACGAAATAACAAAAGGAAAAGTATAAAGGTATAAGAATTGAACCCAATGTAACGCACATAAACTTATTTGAAATGTCAAAGTTAAATGCGAAGGTTGTGTCCTTTTTACGTAACTCGAAAATTATTTTATACTTCTTTCTTCAACTTGTTTTCGGTAATACTTTCGAAGCGAAAAGGTTGGTTTATATAAGTACGGTAAGTTATCCAAATAAAATCAATACTAATAGGTCAACCACCGAAGCTTTTTACAAACTTCAAATTTCTGCGTAACTCATAAGTAAATAAAGTTTAAAATTGCGTAGCTCAGCATGTTGCGTTATCGATGTCGCCCTTGAATTAATCCCTAAATCTCAAGACTTATTTGTCTTCATATTCCTGCCTCTTCAAGCGAAAATAGACTCAAAGGTTCTTAACCTTTCATTCCGAGAGACTTCACACAAAGACGTCGCCAGTTTTAATCCAGACGTCTCTTGCATTTAAGAACCGAGAATGTCTACCAGAAGGGAATGGAGCTATATAGATAGATATTGGTATCTCATTCTTTCTCGGGATTTAAATGGCGTTGATTTCGCAGTACGGATTTGTTACTGAGAACTATGGTAGCCGTTAGCCAACGTGCCAATATCTCGATCACACATTCATTTGCATGTGTGGAACTGTGGATGTCATTCGTTCTTTTAGTGACAAGTAATGAATGGAATGGACTAAGGAATTTTCGTACCATTCTATATACGTAGAAGCTGTTAAGATCCATGCTATGTAAAATGGTTATTGGTTCAATAGAAATAAGAGTTAAGTATGTTGATTATTCGTTATTGGGAAGTGGAGATGTCTGCTGAAGTGGAATGACCTTTAGATTATATCAATAACATCGTAATGTAACTATATTACGATCTGAAAATAACTTTCCATAGACGGATGTTACTTAAGTAGGTACCTACCACAAAAATGAGTGTTGGAGTTGTTGAAATTAAACATTAATGTAGACCAGAAACTACTGTTCTCCGAACTAAATTAAATGACCACTTAATTGTTTAATGGTCAAAGGTACTTAGGTTTTTTACCGATTAAAGAGATCTAGGTTACTACTCCATTCTAGATCAACATGCCTACCAAAATATCTAGCGCTACCGGCTAAGACAAGCCGGTGAGCTATATCAACAGAATTTGCATAAGTACTTGCAATTCAGATTCCAAGTCGATCACTATTACCTAAGAGACTCGAACTATTTTAATTGAGATTTATTGCAAAACTGTTCGATAAGACCATCAATTTTCCACCTATACTACGGTAATATTACCTAACTTGCTAGCACCAAAAAAACACGGTTAAAAACTCCTGTGCACGCGTAAACGATTAGAAATTGCCAACTAAATCAAAAACAGATACAACGACCCAGTCCAACCAATAGATACGCAAACGGCAAAAAAAAACTAACAATAAATAAAATTTTATAACCGAATAAAATTGCAAACGAAAAATATTCAGCAACACCGAACCAAAAAGTCGAAGCCTTACTTCATAACTCTGAAAAACCAGCTTCGCTCAAACTTCGTCAAATTTGTGTCGGGTGCGTTGGGACAATAGCTTGTGAAATACCATAGGATTTATTTCTCATGGCGTTACATAAGTGGGGCATTGACCTAATAAATCGACTGCCGTACAGTTCGCACAACCCCGCAGACTTGTCAGAACGCCAATGCACAAAAGAAGTTTTCGTTTACAGAAATTAGAGGAAGGATGTGGAAACTCAACTTGATCAAATATAACGCTTTGAAAATCAACCGGCCTTTTGTTGGGGGATATACAGTTATGGTGTTCGAGTTTAGACCAGGAAATATACTAAGTTTTATTGCTTGAAGGAGTATTAGAATCGTTTTGAGAATAGCGTGCAATTTAAATTTGGCTTTTTATAGAATAACTAGGTTTAGTTAGTAGCAGAGAAGTGAAAACTTTTGATGTAGATACCTAGTGGTAAGCATATAAGTAGAGGTCTTCAGATATCTTCTATTTTATTATTAAATGATGTAACGGTTTACTTACGCGTATTTATCGGGGGTGCCCTTCTTCTATTTTAATCGGACTCCGCAAAATATCAGTATCTTTTCGTTTAATACTTCATTAGACATACCTAATGCAAAATCTCTTTCCTATGTCAATTTTTTTATCAAACTATTTACTAGCTGTTATTCAGAAGAACATAAAAATCATAAAGATCGTATACCGAATTGTTTGCGAGGGTAAACTCACACCGTGTCACACACAATACTCGTTTTTGTCGATTTTATGAGGATTTTTGTTCAAACGACAGATGAAATAAGTTTGTATTAGTTATTTGAATGAAATTAATGCTCTTCATACTATGGTGGATGTAGTTTGTTACATGGCGCACTTCAGTTTTACTTTGGACAATAGCATATCGTTAAAAAAATACATGAAGCTGCCGAGGACTAATGGGCACCCGCTGCTTCTTGTTTTCAGTTGAGTTCGGTAATACTGGATGAAGACAGCGACGTAGCTTGGGAAAAAATCTAGATCTGTAAATGATGAGACTATCTTTTCTACAGTATACTGATTTTTGAATGTAATATAATAATACAACATACAGGGTACATGGAACCTTCTTTATTACGGAAGAGTGCGTAATAACGATGGTTCCATTAAAGTACTGATTATACTGCCAGTTAATGCGGGTTGGCGATTCCATATTCAAATTTTGGAAGTCCAAATAATCAGGTAACAATAATAAGGTCAAAAAATCAAAACTAAATAAAACTAAAAGTTCATTCACAGGCATCAGGATATAATGCGCACAATTACACTCTCAAAACATTCACCCACACTCAACTACTAAGTTCTAGTATTACAACATTTGTAACTTGTGAAATTTGAGAGCTGCGTAATTCTAGAAACAATTGAGTCTAAGTAAGCAGAGACACGGAATTCAATGGCTATCGTGACGTCATTGCCATGTAAATAGACCGCCACTTACCTCTCTCCCACGGATAATTGTTTACTATTGTATCCAATGTTTTCATGTATTTTTCTATTGATTACTCTGTTGATTACGTACCTGAAACAAAAACATATATTATAACATATATATTAAGAAATGATTGTCTAGTACAAACTTCGTCGTTCATTATTATAAACAGACAATTTCCTTGTTAATTGTAGTCTAATGCAGTAAAAGTAAACAATAAACATCACACAATTTTTCAAACAACGCCATCTAATCTAAATTTAAGTAAAGATAATTTTATGAGTACTAGATAACTGACTATATAAGTACTCATCTCACAAACATTTGTAATGGGTATCCTGGGAATTCGAACCCAACCTCTTGTATTATTTCTTCAGACTCTGTTAGGTACAAAACGAATATAATTTATCATCTTTACTTTGTCTTATTATCTGTGATAGAACACGAAATATCCTCATGATATATCGGTTTATTAAAAACCCGGTCACAACCCAACGTTTTCAGGCGGCCTTGAATCAGAGCTTCGCACTTACCACGACGCTTTTAAAATCGGCCTTCTAGCGTTTTAAAAGCGAGATGCCGATAGGCGTGGAAGTATACTGTCCTGCTCTCACAATCTTAACAGTCATGATTGAAAAATACATAATGCAGGCGGTGTGTGTGTCAATGAAGATAGATGGGAGTCCATGTCAGACTATAACAGTGTAATAAAGTGTATATGGCATTTTAACAGACACGTTTGGTACACAATTGACACGGATGTGTCTCCAAAGACAAGACTATTTTTAAACATTCTCGAGAACTGGACTCACTTGACATGAAAATGTAATATCATTATGTACTTCGATATTTTAATTTAGCTATTAGATTTCAGTACTCTTAATGTTTGCTGAAAGCACATTGCCCTAATCACCACTACTATCTAATGTGAACAAGAACAAGCGTTACCGTTCAAACCATCTTATTTACTTGGTTAGATACAGCGACCTCAAATTTTTGTTTGTTTGGCATGGCACCTACACACTTATTTTGTTATTGTTCTGTACAATTATAATATTTTTTGTAAACAGCGTGCTGCTGAGGAGTTTGTCGCGCCGTTTCTTCTCTCACAGCAAAAGCACTTGCGGTGAAGGGTGGGCGAAACTTGGTGCTGTCCAATGTAAATGGTGCTGACCTTCAAAAAGTGCTACTTAGTAGCCTAATTTGAATAAATGAATTTTGATTTTTTTTTACTGGCTCATTTTCTAGAAGAGAAAAGGAAATATTATTAACTGTTGAAAAAAATAAATTATGGGTATTAGTTTAATAAATTATGGGTGGTAAATGTGGAGTAACAATCTCGAATAGTTACTTTCATAGGAGTATATTAGGCTTACTATAGTAAACAAAAGAGATCTAGTGACGTCACACAATTTACAAGATTCCCTTTACCGTCTGCTTAGTCATCGTTCTCTTAATTTGGACTTCGCATCACTCACTGAGGATAACCAGTAAAAAAGACGAATTGTTTACGACGCTACCTTGGTTCCAATTAGCAGTTAACCCATAAAGATGGAACGGTCTTGACCCTACGTCAGAAATACTGGCAGTACAATATAAATATTATGAAGAAGAAGACGAATTTTATAATTATATACTTCAAATTGCTGAAAAGTGTTTTACAAATCATGTTGTCATCAGAAGTTGGGAAACCAGAAAACATCTTAGACGAAGACGTCAGCAAAAAGATTTTTTAAAATCAAAAATCAAAATCAAAAGTATTTGTATCAAATAGGCCGTTTCTCAGGCACTTTCAAAACATTACATTACTGAATCTAGTTGCGCGGTTCCAAAGTGTGATTCTTATGGAGAAGAACCGACAAGAAACTCCATAAGTTACTCTTTAAGAAAAACAGCGTTTTTTTCTGTAGAAAAAAACCGCATTAAAAATATTAAAATGGATTCTATACCTTGAGATCTTGGATGCTACAGGGAATACACGTACACACATTAAAATACACACTAAATCTTTGGGATCGACGAAAAGAACGATAGTCTTTTGACTCAACAACAAAACAGTGTACCTATAATTAATTGCTTGCCAAATCTGAATTCATACTTCCAACGAAAATCGACAGTCGATTAATTATTAATTAATGAATTCTGTTCGTCAGTTCGTAATTTGCACAGCTTTATGACTGGAATCCAGAAGCAGTGCTTAATGAGCCGGTAATGCTCAAAGAACGTATTAATGCGTTGTGATAATTGATTGAAGTCACACTGTAAGCGAAGCGATGGCGATGCGAACATCGGTGAGACAGGTGACCTATTTATAATTAATCTCTATAATATTATTCTAGCGTGCCTTTTACATGCCACGGAACAAATCCTAAGCAACTAGATTAGTCACTCAAATCTGTCCTTGGATGGTAAGTCTGGTTCAGAATAGTTTATTATAGATATAAAATAATAAATCAACCCGGCGGAAAAAATTTCTCCGCAAAATGTTTTAAATAAAAAAGCTTGTTATTAAATAACGGTTTACACACAATTAATAATAAATAATTACGAAATGTAAACAAAAATAATTACATTTAAAAAAAACCTACTATTGATTGAGGCGTTACATAGCTAAGTAAGATCGAATTCATGGTATAGCCATTTTGATAGTAACTAGTATGTTAGGTCAAGTTTGAAGTTAAATAATCAATTTCTCGGTTAATGTTTAAGTTTGGAAGTGTTTATGGTTTCCGGCTCGCTTCTGCATTGCTTGCAGTATAACTTGTACCTTTTTTGATTTCTAGCTTTAATATAATTTACGAGAAAACTATAATATTAAGTGCTGATAAGTTTACCTATGAAAATTGTTCTTTATAATAAACCGCTTTGTGTTTTACTATCTTTAATAACTGTACATGTTTGATTAATTATATCACTTTTATTATTACTTCCTTTTCCCAGTAAAGACCTGGATACTCAAAGTAAAAACTCAACTAAGAATGATGTACAAATGAAAAAAAGCAAAACAGATTGAACCTAACTTCTACCGTGTTTACAATGCACCTACATTGACGTAAAATTATTAAGGAAATAAATACGCATTGCTTCCGACGCGGAACAAAGGCGCGGCTAATACTTCCGTACACAATTCTTACACCAGCCGTTATGCTCTTGAAAGGGTACAATATACTCGAGTAAAAGGAGATCTAAGTACTGTTAAAGGATGTGTAAGAAAAACAATTTGCCTTGCATATCGTATTAAGTCTTAGATACATCTACATATATAAAGTTAGCCGGCAATATTTTTACAAATCTATACTAATATCTATACTTCTATACTAATATATAAAGCTGAAGAGTTTGTTTGTTTGTTTGAACGCGCTAATCTCAGGAACTACTGGTCCAAATTGAAAAATTATTTTTGTGATGAATAGACCGTTCATCGATGAAGGCTTTAGGCTATAAACCATCGCGCTGCGACTAATAGGAGCGAAGATACAATGAAAAATGTGAAAAAACAGGGTAGGTATAAATCATAACTTATTATATCTTCTACCCACGGGGACGAAGTCGCGGGCAACAGCTAGTAGTTTTATAAAGTTATCCATCCTATTTTTGCATTTAACGGTAAAAGCTCATACTTAACATTTTTCATTACAGTACTTACATATAACTTTACAATATTGTAATTCCTAAAAGTTGCAAAACGGTTCCATATTCAGTAATCCGCATTTACACTCACTCGTTCGAATTCTCAAAGCTGATCAATTGGTTCCGCTGCTCATCAATTTACTGTCAAAGTGACACAACTAGACGTCATTCTGACTGCGATATTGCAGAATTATGAATATTGCGTTGATCTTGCTCAATGATCGATGCTCAACCCTTCCCCGTAAATAGCCGTGGGACTTATATAGGCTGATATTTTATTTCGTTAATCTTGCATTTGGTAAATTTTGCTTTATTTAATGCCTTTAATTAATTATAATGCCTTTAATGAACAATGAGTATGCAATCCACTGACGTTAATAATTATCATCTTAAAGTGCATTATTGAAGACGTTCGATTGGTCGACATAGTGTCTATAAGTCATGACTAAATCGACAGATGGCGTAGTTTATCACCGCATATTGAACAGCACGCATTCACGCTCACTGACAGTGGATTAAGTGCGCTCGACGCGAACTCGCCAAGATACGATATTCCAGCCCTAATTCAAAGTAGCGAGAATGGGGAGACTTTTTCATAAGTGCCATTTTTGTTTGAATAGATTTTAAGTTCCGGGCTTTTTTAATAGTTATACAAAATTTTTCGATTAATTATCACCAAAACGCTCAAGATACAGCTTTACAAGTCCAACAAATACTTAGTCTTTACGCAAAAATTATTTAATGCACCTGAATTTGGGTCACCAAATTCAAGTGCATTAAATAATTTTTAACTTAACTTATCAGAGTTAACACCGAAATAACTTTAACAAAAGTTGACAAAGAGTATCTTTGAGTATTCGGCCATTAGTAAATATTTGAATTAAAAATTAACTAACATCGAAACACGAATTTTGAACAACGCAACGCTATTGATCGCCGTACAACCGATCGGCATTCGGAACGAAGTAATTTGTAAAGCAATATCATACTGTTGCTTTCCCTAATTCAATTACATTCTATTGTATTGTTTTGTATTTTACATTCTCGTATTTCTTGTGTTAAGTGTTTGGTTCCCTAAGGCTGTTCGTACACAAGATTTTCAACTTCAAGTTCTACTACCGCTGTCCGCCGAACAAAACAGGCATTACTATCGCTCATCGCTGATATGTCAATTTAAGATCTCGATTATTTAAAAGCGGTAAGGTGTCGCTATAGCAATTACTGTTATCAGTTAGTTTCATGCGCATATCTGATGATCACATATTTGTAAGAAGACTTCAAGTATATGAAGTACTAGCTGTTGCCCGCGACTTCGTCCGCGTGGTTAGAAGATATAAGTTAAGATTTATATCTACCCTGTTTTTCCACATTTTTCATTGTACCTTCAATGAATGTACAATGGAACCAAACCTAAAACCTTCTTCGATGAATGGTCTATTCAACACAAAAAGATTTTTTCAATTTGAACCAGTAGTTCCTGAGATTAGCGCGAAAGCGCGTAAACTTGCCAATTTTAGTTTTCTCTCTTCAAATCTATTTTGATATCATAAAGCTGAAGAGTTTTTTTTTCTCAGGAACGATTTGTTTTTTCTTGCAGTGATAATAAACAGATGAAGTCTAGTCATCAACTAATATAAAAATATGTCCTATAACATGTCACTCATGACCTAATGCAGTAAAGCAATACCACTCAGCCTCAGACTAGATCGTGCTATAAATACTGTGATTGATGACGTCACACGACGTTTGGTTTGTCCTATTAGTGGTGACTTCAATGGTTCGGATTACTGAAGAATCTTTGTGATTACGATTCCGGCATCAGTATTATCTAACTTGCATAAAAAACGTGACAGCGAGTCAATGTGAAACACACATATTATATTTGTACTATATTATATTTATCATAACTGTTAAATAGATTCATAAGTATTTTTTTTATTGTAGGAGTAAATAAGCCAGTCAACTTTTTATGTATAAGTATAGGCCATAACGAAACAAAAATAAATGCCAGGTTAAATAAATATCAATAAACTGATTCAAACGTTTCTTTCATCCATATCTTATCTTAATAGGATGCTTAGGAAAATATTTTAAAGAAAATGTAGTAAAATGATATTAAACTTAGAAACAAGGCCCAGTTTATCATAATACCGAAAGCAAACGATCTCTGTCACTATCTTGGGATGCAGTCTCCCAATTTGAATAATTGATAAAGTCAACCAAAGTTTCGTTGAACAGGCGGTAAGTGAATTAATTCTAGTTCCGATCCCCGTGACTTTCATAGAATTACCCTTCAGAATATGGTCAAAGAGTGAAAGTAGCAGAAGCGCAAAGGAAAGGTTTAGGTAATTCAGCTATAATAAATAAATAAATAAATGCGGACAACATCACATACATTGTTCTGAACCCAAAGTAAGTTGCTAAAGCACTTGTGTTATGGAATTCAGATACAACAAAGGTACCACAAACACCCAGACCCGAGACAATGTACAAATGTGAATTTTTACATTGACCCGACCGGGGATCGAACCCGGGACCTCAGAGCTAGCGACACCTTGAAACCGGTGCGTACGCCACTCGACCACGGAGGTCGTCATAATAGTTTGGAGCATCTATCTATACCGAAGATAGCGATAGGTTATGCAGCTACTCGTACTACTCTGCGTAGGACCTAAAGACAGTTATGTGATCTGCAAACGCCACGATATTATAAAAAAAAAATTTAATGGCTAGTGATTCAAGTTTCATGTTTGTTAAGTGTCCCGAGATACAACTGATACAAGAACTAAATTATTCAGTGCGACAGTCATTTTATCGTTGTCACACGTCGCCTACTGTCAAGACTACTACGGCCAGTTGACAGCTCAGGACAAGCGAGTACAGAACACATGTAGTAAGTATAATATCAAAAGTTGTGTAGTAGGGAGTTATTCCTCTGTGGGGTGCATAATCTATGATGCGGCGTACATGGCGGTATTCTTGGTAATATTAATATTTTATTCACGAGCTAGCTCGAACAAGTTTATACTAGCTAAATTAACACACCAAGACCTCACTGAAATTGGTTCGAGTTATGTTGAAAATCTTTGCCAAATTAATTCGAGGTTGTTGGTATATTTTCTCTATTTTCCACGAGGACTTGGCTATTAGCACTACGGTTAGATAATAGAGCGATAGAGTTTATTTTCGCTTGACGAAAATACAAAGTAAAGCGTATCAAAAATTGGTGTATTGTGTTCATATTTACATTTGTTTTAGACAAACTACAAACATCATTGAAATGGTTTATGAAATCGGTAGTACCTAGACTAATTCATTACCTGCCATTCAAAAAATATCATTATTGTTTCATTACAAACATTAGTATTAGAAATCAGACATTTATGTATAAACATATGTAAACAACAATTGTCTAGAACCACAAACTAAAACAGTGTCCAATAAAACAGTAAACCATCTAAAAAAACAATCCCTTTACAAAGAAAACTAGAAAAAACTTCAGCAAAAACATAGATATTGGAATAACGGGAGTCGAAATACTTTTTGCCCAATCACGCAGTAATTGAGACGGGAGCGATTTGCTTCTAGGAATTTAATAAAGAACAACATTTTGCCGAATATTCGCAGAATTTATTTATAAACGTTGAAATAGAAAACAAAAGAGAATACTGAAAGCCCTTGTTAATTTCTGTTATGTGTTATATTGGGATTACATTAATAATTATGCTTAGAAAGGAATGAAATTTTGATATGGGTACCTACATATTATTAAAATATATTTAAGCTAGATTTTGTAAGTAATTGAGAATAATTTAGATTATTTGAGAATAATTATTAATTACTAAGCATTAGAGGCGATCTTACATTTCTCTTAAGTTTCATAAAAGCGAAAGTGGCATAAGTTTGAGAGGCGAAAATGCCCAGAAATCCGCAATAGGAAGAATTTAAGAAGAAATTAAAGTAAGGCAATAAATCAGAATGTTACAGACATAAGTACGATAAAAAACGGGTACAAATAAGATAATGAAAGACAAATTATCTAAAGCGACCGTTTTTCTTCCGTTTGGTACACATATCAAATCTAAATGCAACCTGCTAACAGTCAGCCTTTACAGCAAAGTTCGGGTTTACAACATCTATAAAATAGAACATTCTAATAACATTTCAACCCACACGTGACTGAAACAAAGTACTTTAATACAGAGTTCTCTATTTAGAGGTAACCCTATAAATCTGCAGTGTATCCCCCCCCCCCCCAGCCGCAGCAGCGATCGGTCTCAGGGGCTCCGTCACACCTGGCACTGGATTGATGATTGCAGTATCATTTTATTAGTGCACAGGAGAATAATATACCTAAAGTTACAACTAGAAAGCTTGGATAAAAAAGTGTTTCGAGTTTATTGCTGTTTTATTGTGTAACAAATTTCTTATGATTTAGAAATGTATTTTTTTTAAGTTTGTTTTATTATATTTTGTTTAAGACCGTCAATTTCTAGTGAGTATTTTATTTTCTCGTCATGTAGAACTTTACAATTGTTGTTACTACGTTATTCCAAAGGGGCAAGTCATGGCAGAGTGAAATAATTTAACATTAAAATAAGCAAGTGTAATAGAATTATATTATACATCACAATTAAACAATACTGTACAACACGTAATGTACGACAATGCAATACAGACTTAAATAATTTGGATTTGCAAATTAGAGTTGTCAATAAATTTTGTACGCAACTGTACACTCATGGCGGTACATTTTGACAGGCATTCGGGAGGCTACCCGCCCTAAGGGAATAATCGTACACTGAACAGATCATATAAATCTCTTTTATTTTATTGCCGCTCTATAAAATAATCATATTTACTATCGATGTTTATCGACAATAATTATTTTCGTATTTATTGCTTGACGATAAGCGAACTTAAATAAAAAAGTTTGTGATAGCGGTTGTTCTTACTCCCATCCTTGTAGCCCATAATGTGTAGTCGGAAATATAGAATCTTTATCTTAAAAATTACTAAGCCGTTTGAGCATCAATTAGAAGCAGCTTTTCTCTTGAAAATGAGTCGTATCAAATATTCGCCTTGTATGAATAGTACAATATCAGTATTAATTGATTATCTAATTTTACCGTTTCGTACAAAGGAAATGTCGAGACAGAACCGAACAAAATCACACTAAAAACAGACAAAACCCAAAGCGGGCACATTCATAGTAAAAGGTCATGATAAAAAGTTTTTTAATTCCCGCATGCGGCTTCAAACGGAACAACACTGAAAAAACAAAACACTCCGAAATCCGCTCCCGACGTGACATTATCTAACATTTTACTGGATAAACTGTTGAAGTCTCCATCGGAATGCGAACCACAAAGGAAACAGTCGGTAACGGAAAAGATAATTAATTCTGTGTGCATTTCTGCGGCGACACATCTAGGAAACAGCTTTTATAGACACCGAGCTCTCTTTGTTCCTTTTTAATATCGAGAGAGCCTCTCCATTGCTTCCTCTATTCTATATTTCTATACGCACGATCGCCTGTTTTTCTATTACATTGTCCGTGTGATTCGGTTAATGAATAATGGATTTTGTATCACAGCGATAATTAGATGAGCTTTGTTGATAATTAATTTAATTATAAGTGGGAGATACATTGTTTGAATAACTGATTAAGGCACTACCTATTTAGATTATGTACTTGGTTGTAAGCGGTGTTTACAATGATGATACAAACAAGCACACATGCTTACATTAATGTAGTGTGCAAAATATCACACAATTCAATTATTCGTTAGAATCGATTAGATAATGTTTACACAAACAGTCGTTTCGCATTCCAGTAACACGAAAACAATTCATTCGGACGTCACCACCCAAAACGATTAATTGTTACAATAAAACACCCTGCCATAAAGCAAAGAAAAAAAAACGTAATAAAATCGAGTCGTAAGCATTAAACATTTTAACGATACATTTCGTGGAACTCTAAGAGTAGTGACGTGCGGAATCTATACCGACATCGATACTTTTCGTAGGTACCGATTCATAAATTCAGTGACAATACAAGGCGACTCTCGACCTTGGCATTACAGCCGCGCCTCGGGAGGGAAGGTTTTGGTAATCGATACTCCGCCAGCTAGGGACAGCCATAAAATTTTAATCTTCTAAAAAGTTTTATTCTTTGTACGATTGTTATTGCCGTGCTATTCTATACTTTTGTCGCTCTTATTAAGTTAGTAGTTGCTATCTCAAATACTGAGGATTTTTTTACACATAATAAACAGCAAAAATCAAGTTGATAAAGTGAGTCATCTTTTTCCTTTTATACCAATACCAATAATATTTCCAGTACCTATCTAGAAAACCGATCAATAATTCGAATACTAGAAAATGAACGACAGTGACCTTGACATTCGAGCTCTTACCCCATAAAGATATCTATGGTAGTTGGAAAGTACTTTTATTGCGATCGATATTATAACAATCAGTTAAAACATCCCAACTCAATTTGTAGACGACTTTATTGAGGTAATACTATTGGAAAATTATTTCGATGCCAACGAAATGAAAAATTAAGCCGAGTAAACTTTTCGCGAGTACTTGAAAAAAAACCTCTTTTACTTACTCAGACGTTGATAGTGAATAATTCAAATTTTTAATATAATAATAATAATAAATGCGGACAACATCACATACATTGTTCTGAATCCAAAGTTGAAAAAGCACTTGTGTTATGGAATTCAGATACAACGAAGGTACCACAAACACCCAGACCCGAGACAATGTAGAAATGTGATTTTTACATTGACCCGACCGGGGATCGAACCCGGGACCTCAGAGCTAGCGACACCTTGAAACCGGTGCGTACGCCACTCGACCACAGAGGTCGTCAAGTAATAATTAATAGAGATATCACAAGATATTTTACAACAGGATTAAATACAAAATACCTTTTTATGATTCCTCCTCGTTAAAGACCGTTATGTAATAAATCAATTTACAATAATCACAAAACAGTAATCTGTATGGAACGTTAAGTTTATTAAGAACGCTTCTAAGATCACCTCATATCCCAAAGAACCGTTTATATTTACAGTAAAATCGTTATTAAATAGCATTTCTGACACTTGTCCGATCGTAATTAATATCAGTGCCTGCACTATTAACTGTCAGAAGACGATCTTTGCCAGTGTGAAAGCAAGACGACGCACTCACTGCGTGTACTAGCATCTCTCTTTTTTTCTAGTCCAGACACAAGGAACGGATTTTTGACCAAAATTTGGCTGATGACAATATGATGTGGATGATGATGTATAAATGAAAACACTAAATTGCAATTAAGTATGATATTAAATTGAACAAAAAAGTCAACAAATTGAAGAAGAAAGTGCAAAGCAACAAACATTACCAAATAATCGTACAGTTTCATGTAACACTTTGGCAAGAAGCCTGAAACATTAAGTCAGACGAACACGACGGTGCTCGGAATCGATTGATTAGATTAAGTACCCGATGTATGTCCACTGGCAATTTCAATAAATCGATTCCGTTCCGAATCTAGTCACGTCCAAGTGACAAGCTCGAGGTAAGGGGGGTGACAGGGGAGGAGGGATGCGGAATATTCC
This sequence comes from Trichoplusia ni, assembly GCF_003590095.1. Taxonomy (NCBI): domain Eukaryota; kingdom Metazoa; phylum Arthropoda; class Insecta; order Lepidoptera; family Noctuidae; genus Trichoplusia; species Trichoplusia ni. The sequence goes on from NC_039485.1 coordinate 9,749,399, forward strand.
GTTTGGTGCTTGTAATCAGAATAATGTATGTACCCCGTCTTACCACTTGGGTAAGCCGTTGCATGTATATTAGACTCCATTTTGTGAAATATTAAACGTATTCGGACGAAAATTTGTTTGATGTTAAAACTCCTTGGAATTCTGGATCGTATTTTATTTTGAGTTAAAATGTTACAAAGAATCATGTAGGTACTACCTAAAACATGTCAATTATGGAAAATTTGGTAGGCTGAACGACAATTATAGAACCTCTGAATGAGTGGGTAATTAAATCAAGTTATTAAGCCCTTAAATTTTTCAAGAATGTTTGGGAAATTTCATGAATATAATCGAAATAATTGAGTATCGAAGTCTTCACAAGTCAAAAAGCAGCCAGATAAAGCGATTACTTGGCAGGTTTAAAAATAAAGGGCCTAATACTAATGCGAGAAGAGCCAGACATAAAAAGAGCAAGAATCAAAATAACAACGATCTAGAATATCATGGAGGCGTTAGATTTTATGAATAGTAAATCACATTTAATTTTCCTTCAAAACCGCACATCGGGAAATATAGCAGCATTTAGTGGGAAATATAAGAATCTAAAAAAAGAACTTGAGGGCCATTCAGACCTGCATCTGTGTGAAAAACAGACAAAATGTGCGTTTTCCACATCTACTTGGCGCCGAGCCCAGAGTGTGACGACAAGGATAAAGGACATCCAATTCTATTTGAACGTGCTAAAGTTTAATTTCGGTTGCCGATGTTTTCGCTGCAATGCCTTGGTATTCTTGTGGTTGTTTTTTTGGCCTTTGCCGAGCGGTCCTTATCAGAATGAGCATTTCTAGAAATTTCATAGCTTTTTGTCGCTTTGTTAATTATTTTCATTTTACATTCTTTCATTAGCTCCTCGTAAACGGTTTACCCTTTACCTAAATGGTTGTAATAAAAACCAATATTATAAACTTTAATATAACTCTATCTTTCTTTTAACTTCTAGTCTCACTTCATTCTAGATTCACCTTTTACTACTTAAAAACGAACACCAACATGTCGATTTACTACTGCAAAGGTAAATATCCATTTTTTTGTGGAAAACTCATCTCTTTGTAATGCTTCATCGGTATTATCAACTAACATCATTACAATATTTTTAGATTCAACAACAACCATGCTACTTCAGATTAACAGACTTACTGCAATTATCCCAAATTCAAAGTATCCATCCATTTGTTACATTTTCTTAATATATAAAATCTAATATATAATATTCCCGTGTCACGATGTTAGTTACCGTACTCCTCCGAAACGGCTTAACCGATTTTTACCAAATTTTATATGCGTATTCAGTAGGTCTGAGAATCGACCAACATCTATTTTTCATACCCCTAAGTGTTAAGGGTTGCTCACACTAAAAAAATAATATTTTTGGACGAAATTGTTTGTTTTTATTTTTTTTATAATGTGGCATTAAAAATACATACAAATAGAAAAAGAAAGCGGGGTCAGCTAGTAATTAATATAATTATCATCATCCTTTATCTCTTTACAATCGAGTCTAATCCTCCCGTGCAATTACTTAAGATCTTCCAATTACAATCCATCTGTAGATTGTCAAATTTCATTAGGAATGTGAAAGGAGGTTCTATCGATAAAAGCGGCAATCGTTTTGATATCGATATTACAAAACGAGTAATGTAATGCAATTAGTCGAATGCTCGGAGTTATGGATGTTAGAATGAGTTACACGATCCTCAGGACTATTGGGATCTGTCGTTGTTGTAGGCGGTACTGATTGCCTGCCTTCGTCAACTTCGTAATCACCTTCATTATTCACGAGTATTACTATGAAGGTTTCTTCTTGTTTCATACTGTTTATAGTTGTATTATTTATGACTTCTTTAGATTTGTCTTGAGTGACGAAGGTAATTGCAAATATAATTGTTTTTTGATTATATGATGAGTAGGTACCTATATCGAATTCAGTTGGTCAGTTAAAGAAAATTTGGAAAGTTATTTCAGATCCCATTGCTGGGCCTCTCTTTTTTTCTTCACGACCTATTTTAATTGAATGTGTATATTTTCTTTTAATCATTTATGTAGGTACCAACAATATTCGTATGATAAACATTTTAGTCGGGCCGTGTACCTTTTTAAATGAGTCAAAGAAACCTTCAGTGGCCTAACGTCCAGATAAAACGAAACCAATTTATTAGATGTAAAAGGAAGAAAACTGTCACAAAAATAACAGATCTCTAAGAAAACTTGAGCTTATTAAAATCGACCCGTTCTGCCCGAACAATTCTGGAGTTCAAAGAGTATTAAAATTCTTAATTTAATTAACGTTTCTGTGACAGGCTGTAGTCAAAAGAATTTTTTAGAAGTTTTAACTGAGCACAAACTACCTAAAGGTTGTTTTCTTTTCTGGTCCAATTACATTGGAAAAATATTTTTAGTAAAAACAACTGCCCTTTTTTATCCATCCCATTTGTTTTTCATTGATATGATTTTTCTTATATTTAAATAAAGAAAATAGCACTGTGCCATTGTTTTAATTTATGAACGTAACTTGAATGCTTATGAAACCCTCTGCGACGCAAGCATTAAGTACCTTACTAGAGACGTTAAAAAAATACAAATAAGTTTTTATCCAAACTAATTCCACCTAACAACTATGAAATTTGCGTAAAAACCTCATTCTTCACGCAGAATACACGTTATTTTATAACATGCGTTTCAGAGCCATAAAAGAAAAATATGAACTAAAACACGGTTCATAACAACGCCATATTTGTGTTTCTAAAAAGAAATACTTTTCAGGAGTTTCGTAATTTTATTTTTTATCTGTGGACGTAATTAAACTGAACAAAGTCTTTGTTTAACGTTTGTTATTATAAAACTTGGAGGGAAAACATTTTCGTTTATAAATAAAGCTTCATTCACACGGGTTTGTGGTATCGGCGTAATGCAAAATGTAACGAAATATTTTAAGGTATATTCGCTTTTAATATTTATGGCATGAAGTTTTTGTTTATGTATAAATTGATTAATTATTTTCTCTTTAATGATTGGGATTTTAAAAGAGATTCTAATTATCATCCAAAAATTAAAAACCTTCAAGTATTGCAATTAATTAACAACAACAAATATACCCAACCGGTAATACACTCAGTATGAGTACAAGATTTTCTGGTTCGTCCTTTCTACACCTACCATCTTCCTTTTTTAACTATACAAAGCACAACTTGTATATCTAACTATAACTCCAACGAAATATTAAAAGTAATCTCTCCCCAAGCCTACCCAACACAGAGACCTATACATATATTATATATTTACCGTACATAACCCTTAATACATAGCTAGGTGTAGAGTAATCCTCGCTGACATACGACCGGCTGTCCCCGCAAGATAAAAATGGTGGCATCCGTCACTCACATGTACCAAATAGTACCAATGTGAGACAGATAGTAACATACAGTGTCAGGTATACCTTCATTTCATAAGGGTTATGTTGGCGGTTTCCGTTTTGATTTTGAAAATGAATATTTATTTTGTGTACTTGATTTTAAATGAAGTATTTTTTTCTAATCGTAACTCTTGCTTCTGTCCCCAATTGGTGTTTTTTTAGAAGGTTACATGAAAATCGGACACGTTTTTTATATATTTATACACGGTGATTTTTTAGTCGTCTTACAAAAGGAGCCCAGTTCATGTGCCCGACGTAAAATACCCCAAGGCGCGATTTTTTTACGAAGAAAAATTAAACAAGAGAAATCTGAAAATACTCTTAAAAATGATAAAAACGCCGCCGCCCGCGCCCCTCACCATTGTTACAAGGCTCGGACCACGCTCGCAACAGAGCTGTGTTTCTAAAAAACTACGAATTGCATCATAATATTGAATAAAAATTGCATTTTAAATTAATTCAAATCTCATAAATATTTTTTTATTTTTTATTTTTTTTTTCTATTTTTTTATCATGAACGGGTTCTAGTCATTGGATACTTGAACTGGGCTGCTTTTGTAAGACGACTAAAAAATCACGGTGTATAGACAAACAGATGATTGTACTGATATCAGATAAAAAATACTCAGTAAAGTTACTAACTTTAATTCAAAATTTAAAAGAAGCACATCTTAATGAAATACCTAACAGCCAACATTAATATTCCAACAATAAGCCAGTATTAAAACAATAGCTAATAGTCCCCCATAGAACTAATAATTATAAATTAACCAAGTAAGGTACAGCACTAGTATTCGATGCACGTCACTATGTACCTAACATCCTCTCAGATGCAATCAAACGACGCAGGATGCGCGTGCGATGAATTCCTAACTTAATTGATGGACTTCGTAATAAGTAATTTTAGATATCAAAGGAGAAGTAGCGGTCAGTGCAGTTTATGTAAGACTAACTTTAATGGTGTATATGACATGGTTGAAATTATTGATGGATGAAAGATTGGAACCTCATTTACGATATACGAGGCAAAGCAAGTATTTGGACAGTGTCAGAGATTGGTGTTCCCTCTTGGACGAAGTACATAAATATAAAATTAAAATTACGTTCAAGTACAAATAGTACCTAATATTAAAAAATAAATAAAAAAAAGTTCAGACAGAATTTATAAAATTAAATGTTAGGTTTTTCGTAATAAAACTTTTTTGGTTTCTAGAAAAAACTAACTGAGCCACTGGCTTTTGGATAAAAGTCCTGCAACAGAATCACTTAACATAAATTTTCTATAACTATTTTATCACTCTTCACATAAATTTTCTTCTTCTAAACTAATAACCCAATATACCTCCACCACCCACCTACAATCCATGAACAGTTAAGTATAATACCGTCTCTTTACCTACAAGTCGGTGCCTTAACGGTAACAAAGGCGTATGGCTAACGTAGACCATTACGCTTTTATCGGCAGATATCGCTTACGTCGCTTGGCGGAAAAATCTCAATTTCCACCAATCACAAGGACTTGCTTATCCTGACGTTTTGGGTTTAGGCTTTAATTGACCAATCAGGATTCAGAGTGACTTCAACCAATAGGGTTGATAGATGATTTATTTGACGTATACAATGCATAGTTCTGAGTACTTTTTAAGGGTATACCGATGTATAAGATACTTTTTTTTTGTGTTTTTCTTTAATTTATTTAATATGTAAAAATTATAACTTCTTACTACAGTTTTAACTTTCGTATTGAATAATTCGTAATTAAATTAATAAAACATACGTATTTAGAATATAAATCAAAACACAGAATAGTTTTTACTATTATTACATTTCTAAGCATAAAAATAAGTGATTTATTAACAATAGTTACATATACGATTCATTAATCTAGTATTTAATTAGTTTTAACGATGTAGTCGCTGTTAATAGTTCAAAAATATGATAAAAGGCTTAATCGTAAGCAAAAACTAAGATTAATGACTCCTTAATCACTTTTTCATTATTTTCATTTTGCTTCAATAATTTTAGTAAATAATTCAATTTAAAAACATTATTACATTAACAACAAATATTTATTGATATCTGTTTTTATATATTTATCGACTTTCGCCGTAAGTCGTTTAATTCTTTTGTCGTGCTAATGTTCCCAGACATTCAAATGTCATGCACATAGACACTAAATAAAGATATTTACGTATATTATGATTGCAGTAGACACACCACGTAACCACAATAAAAAAAAAATTAACAATATGTCACTATAAACTCGCTTCGGATACAAATATTTCACGTTCTTGGTTGATGTACAACCTGGGAACAGTTTTCGATCACATGAACCGTAGGCCTCTGATGTGGTTTGATACACGATGCTTTCTCGCCATTTTTCGCAAGTGGAAAATACTTTGTTTAGTTTGTTTTACTTTTCAGGCCTTAAACCTACGACCTTTTACTTAGAAGCCCAATGGTCAAACCACTAGGCGATAACATTAAAACACAATAAGTAGAATAAGAGTTTAAATAGTGTGTTTTCATAACAAAAATCTCCACCTTTCCGTCGTCCTGATAGGGTTGACTTTCAATCGAGTTTCAAGCCCATAGTAGGGTCGGTGACAACGCAAAATTACCGCAATTTTTCTTCTTAATTACAGCTGTGAAGCTCCGAGAGTATTTTGATGGAATCCGGCCTTTGCCAATTATCGCAGCCTCTTTGGACAAATGTCGTTTGTTTAGCGACGGCTATTATACTGACAGAACTAATAGTTGCGATCGTATTTCTATTGCGATTGTTTTTGTTTAAGTCATGAGGGTGATCGCGTTTGGAGGTATTGTAGGTTCGCATGTGTAGGTATTGTAATAACTATAATATTACAATGTATACGTGTGTGATAAATGGATCATGGTTTAGGAACAACTCTGTCAGAGTTTGGAACATTATTGTCTTATTCAATTTTTTATCGACTCCCTAGTTAAGGATCTTATTACTTGTATTGCAATGAGTTTCACGAGCATTCAAGTCCTATGCACAATGACACCTAGGCTCAGGACAAGCATTCGTTGATCACACAAACGCTTATCATACCTTCGCGGGAATCGAAACTTTGATACGTCTATCAAAAAATACTCACCAGGAGTATTATGAGCTACCCACTCACTATAGCACAGTATGTCTTGAAATACTTTCTACTTTTAATTTTGCTTACAAGATTAATAGACTTAACCAGTAGACAGACAAATGGAGACTGTCTTTACCAATTATTACAAATCATATCGGAAATATGACCACATCATACAGTACTATCACAGTGCATTTATAAATCAATCTAATTTTACTAGATTAATGTTCCTGCAAAAACGACAAATTATTATTCCACATTCCTTCCCTGTACTTGCTCGAAGCATATATCAAAGTGAATACATGGCAAAGAGGAATGACACTCACTGATTTATAACGTTATGGTTGAAAACAATTAGCTACATGAGGCGTGACTTTTTATTACACAAACAGATCCGGAGTTTTTCATTTTACTGCAAAAACCCGGTCAAGAGTTGGACTTGCAATATTGAAGGTCTCAACCAACGGGCTAAAAACAACAAATTTTCCAAAATATTCAGTCAGTTATAAAATTCATTATGACTGTAAGAACCTTTGCGCTTTAACCTTGATTATTTTATTTTTCTAAGATTTTTTGTTTTACCAGCTAAATCATCATCTGTGTCATTCTATCTATCATGGTTTATGGGATACAGCCTGGTGTCAGACGAAAAAACAGATAATGGAGCCTTAGTGATATTGCACGTTATTTTTTCTTTCGTTAACGGAACCCTAAAAACTGTTTTTCCTTTCCTTGGCATTGTTGCTTATGTCTATCATAATCGATTTATAACGATTTCTTGTGGCTGGTTAACGACTCGGAATAAGATTTACAAGTATAGAAACTAATGCATATACATATGTATTGTACAAAAGCGGGGAATACATTAAAATAGGTAGAATAATATTCTAGCCATAAATAGCAGATAATAAATAATAATAATAAATGCGGACAACATCACATACATTGTTCTGAACCCAAAGTAAGTTGCTAAAGCACTTGTGTTATGGAATTCAGATACAACGAAGGTACCACAAACACCCAGACCCGAGACAATGTAGAAACGTGATTTTTTACAATGACCCGACCGGGGATCGAACCCGGGACCTCAGAGTCAGCAACACCTTGAAACCGGTGCATACGCCACTCGACCACGGAGGTCGTCATGATGGTTTAGTTTAAGTATTATTAATAAAAGAAGGAAAAACCAGAAACGTAAGTTATAAAAACACAACGGCTTCAGTGTCAAACTGAAAAGTAATACTGAGCTAAAGAGACAAATACTCCACAATGATTTTTAACTTTAAATACAAAATAAACTTCTTTACACAAGCTGTTTACAAAGATAAATTGATGCGACAAGTCGTATATTCATGTTAACACAACGATATGCGAATATATTCATTTTCCACATTAAAACCAAAGTAATATGCAAAAAGTCAATTCACCGAGTAATATCAACAAATCAGTTCACACAAAAAAACGTCTTTATTCAATTACAAATTAATGTATGGACGCAATCGCGTGACCAATCAGACTAGCAAAAAAATCGCAGTAAGAAATGACAAACGTAGCTAAGACACGACAAAAACACTAAGTCCAAAACAGAAAAAAATATATTAAAAATTCCGGAAAACACAGCTAGCGAAAGTGAATTTCATGATACACCTCAATGCTCGCGACTTGGACATTTTATTGTTGAAATGCGACACTTATCACATACCTACAAAGTATTAACGATGTGCTGAGTAATGTGCATGAGCATTATTGTTGAAAAATTACGAGGTGTTCGAAAAAATCCAACACTACTGATTCATTTGCACGTCCAATGAATCCGCGGTGGAAAACTCCTGTTGAAACTTTTTGCAACTTTTTCACGCCATTGGATTGCTTTTTGTATTGGTTAATTGATCATGCATGTTCAATGTGGATATGATGTACCGTAGAAGCATGCTTTACAAGCATTTCAGGTGTGTAAATAGAGAATCAAGTATGTTTTCATTATTTCGATCAAACCCTCACCAGAAGATTTGCTCTCATTATTATCATCATTAAATTAATCTCGAAACTATATGGGCGACAATTAAAACTATAGCACAAAAATAACTCACAATAAGTGTGAATATGTTAACACGATATACGGTTGATTTCAATACTATTGAAATATTTGTCGTCACCTCTCTACACGTGGTTCTATCAGCCCTCGGTAACCAAGTAACATTTTGATTATCGTTTACCGGGATAGAAAGTGCTTATGTTTGAAAATGACAGGTTACAATCACTTGATTGGATACGAAATACAATTTTTAAATTGTGTGGATATGACATTTTATTCACGTTTTAAATTGATGTCATTTGGATAGAGGGCATCTAATGACTAACGAAAAACGGCTTTTCTCATACAAAGAACGTACAAGCATTGATCACACCTAAATCGAAAACTAATACGTGAGAATGAGGCTCACAATCAATATTGGTAGGAAATAAACGACCAAACTTATTCACATTAAACCTACTTGGGTTCTCTCGCTCGAGAACCGATTCATTCTATAAGCACTTTTATTTCAAGATCAGCTTGAAAGCTGCCATTTTAATCCCGGCACTTTGCTATTGAGTAATACGAGAGCTCTTATTATAAGGCTGAGTTTGGACTGACCTTATTAAACTAAAAACAGAAGCGAAAAATCTGCATTTGATCCGGATTTTATTCCTTTACGTTTGAGCAGTGGCCAAGAAGTGGCGATAAAATTATTAATGGTTTCGCTAATACTGTAATCGCTTACTGTGAACATAGCTTTAGACGCATCTGATTTCTCGCCAGAGAAAATAGCGTTAAAAGAATTTAATAATTCCAAAATAAAATTAAAAATATTTAGCAACCATTTTTGTTCATTGCAAATATACAAAAAAGCGTTAACCATGCATTTAGAGTCAGCATTTTTTTAATGGAGAGCCTAGCTATTAGATGATAATTAGAAATAGGACGGTTAAGTTAAAACTAACAATGTGGGGTTGTCTTGTGGAGATTTCGCCATCTTGAATTGTTTTTGCGTAGTAACCAATAATTTAACTGTCCATGTCGCCAAATAACTGTTTTATTGAAGTAATAAAATGTGTAATTTCTTCTTTCTGCTGGTACTTTTTTTAAAAGCTCTGTCGCTTTGTTTTCTTTTTAAAATCTAAATAGTCTATCTTTAAAACTATTAAACTGAGATAAGCTTTCAAAAAGACTTCTCATGGTGATAAATACTCGTAATTAAATTTAGAATAGCCTGTATCAATTTCAAGTAAAACCTCTTTAAAGTTTTCCTGGGAAAGTTGTCTTCCAATTTAAGTTCCTTTCAGGTTTTTGCTGAATATTTTCCCCGATAGGAGGTAGAGGGTCGCCATGATTAGTTATGTGAAGAAACTTTCTTCATTACATAATTGCGATCCGCTGCAACGGTTTTTGTAAAGCCCTACAAAATCTACCTTTAAGAAATACTTAGTAAATAGAAAGAACGGTTTCGTGTGACATAGCAATACAAGGTATTTTTTTTTAATAAAGGCCAGAAGAACGACATCGTCGCTAAGGTCATCTGATGGTAGTGAGACGATGTCCTCATATATACGGACCACACGTAGCCAAAAATCGCGGAAGATTTAGGGTTTTTAGGAGTAACACGGGGCAAGTCTTTATCCTGAAGAAGCGTCCCACGCATGATAAATATCATTAACAATAAAGTAAAGGTTTAAAGTTTATTACCGTCTGTTTTTTGCTATCCATTACGGTACGTAAAAGAGCAACCAAGTGACTTTTAATAAACTTTTTACAATTTCAAGGGCCAATGATAATACTTCACGCCCGCGAGGCCCTAGTACACTAGGGCCCCACTAGGGCCCTTGGAAAGCCACTTGAGTACTATCGAGGATTAAAGATGAAACAGTTTTTTAATTGGTCGTTGACATAATTAATGGATAGACATTATTATACAACTATAACATAGTGTGTATCTCAATAAAATAGAGATGATACAACGTATCGGTCAAATATTCAGAGATAAAAAAATGGGTGTCCACTTAAAAGAAACATACTGTAGAATCTTTATATTCTAAACTTTTTTTGTATCAAACTTAAAACAATCAAGTACCAACGTACAGAGTAACAGCTAGTACCAAAATAACAGATAGATACGCGGAACAGGAACACCCATTAATATTACATCGATACTTCATCTCGAATCGAGAGATCTTTTATCGATTACGCCCGATACCTATAACCCTATTGTGCCGTGCCACGGGCGTTTAGCGAAAGAAAAGTGCTTAATCTGCACTTTGTCGCCCTCCATTGTGAAGAAGGCACTCTTGCCTATGTATGAGTATATTCGTAGGGCTGTCACGTTTAATATTAGAGGAGTCATTTAACAACGTTGCCTCATAGAGGATTTTAGAATATGGGTAGTTAAGTAAAACATAGTATTACGTTTTTATTGAAATGCATAAATGTCACTTTTACATTAATAAATGAATGATGCGTGTCGTTGACTTGTACTTTTTTAATTCTTCATTTCGTGTCATTTTAATTAAATCGTAATAATTTTAACAACGGGAAATAAAATCATAATTTATAATTTACGAAACCAATAAAAGAATCTACGTGTTGCTTTTTAATACTTTAATAATAGGAAAATATTAAAATACCGGAAAATTTACTAGTAAGAGTAATTTATGTTTGAAATTTAATACCGATACTTCTTTTTTTAACGAAACAGATTTGCTATAAAGCACTACTGTCGTAGCACTACTGTCGCATTATTCAAAATTATATACAGTGAAATAAAATTAATGAAAATGTTATTGGCAGCCCTAATGACCGAAAGCCCGCTATCTATGTAGGTAATGGAAATGGAGTGTTTATCACCTGAACACATACATAATGTGTATTAACTTGTATGGTAATTAGGTATAGGCATTTCTATATGTAGATACTTAGATTTCAAGTAGAATTTGAGCTTTTTAATATAAGTTAGGACTTGTATTGTTGACCTATGATATTCCTCACTCTAGAAAAAGGAAAATCGTGATAGTTTTGCTATTTAAAAAAATATAATGTTTGACAAAAATTAAACATAAAAAGTCACCGCTTGCCAATTTATTTACATCACCATGTGCAGAAAGGCAGGTGTCATAGTTTACAGGAACATTTTAGTAACTGACCCACATAGCATCTTAAAGTAATAATACATAAAGTACATCTACTTTAGATTCTACATATCTGTTCTCCCATAGAACAGAGGGTGAATGATCCCTGATAGATGTCACATTTTAGATTTAAGTTATCAACAAGGTCTCTTCATGTCAGACCTGTATCCCCGTGCTGTGCCGTTTTAAAACCACCGGGTTCGGGACAACTTCCCATGAAGTTATCCCGCGACTAAAAGAGGTTTTAATAAAATCGGTCCTGTTTCTATTTTGAAAACTCTAACGGTGGCAAAATGTTTCGAACCATTTAAAATGACAAACTTAAAATTTACCTTTCTATATCCTCAGTCCATGTTTTCAAAGCAAAAATGATACATACCTGAAACCAAAAAAAATAATTATTAACAACGGTTCTCAATACATCAAACAAACCCACAAACGGACAGGCAGACAGACAAATAGGCAAACGAAGCGAAGCGAATAATCTTCACGTCACATCTTTGACTTAAACCACTAGATATTCAAACGAAGCAATTGCCAATACTATAATCACTATATACTAATAAAAGAATACAATTGGCACTGTGGGAAGAAGACGACGCTACAGGCATTGTAATGCGCCATCCCACTTTCTCAACGACAGCACTCAAGCTTGAAGTGACCATGGTGAACGCTAACATTGATTAATTGATATTCAAAGCAATGTAGCAGAAATAATGACTAATTGGAATACTAATGAAACCATCGTTAAAATGCTAGATCTTTTGAAATTTACTGTTGACAGTGTTCAATTTATTGTTGAGGGTAGATCGTTATTTATACAATGTAAATAAGGCAAATTTGATTTATAGTGATGTAAGGATTTTCCGATCGAGTGGGTATGTGAGTTTTTCTATTCATAAATTCTTGTCTTTCAGTTAGTTCTTGACATCTCGACTTTTGTGACGTTTTTCACGCAGACAGAAGTAGTTTTGGCATAAATATTGAATAGTGACAAGAAACAAAATTGACCATCACTAAATTCTAACTAACTTTAATATGTGTATTCATATACTCTTTTTACAACCTCAGAACATAAAAAAACTTAATCAATTAAGATTAGCTGTTTCTATTCTTTAATTTATATTTGAATCATCATGATTTATATTCTCACCATCCGCAATTGTAGAACAATAAAAATCAATAAAGCTGCCCGGATTTCCATAAAAATCTCATAATTGGGTAATACTGGAGCTATTGTTGGTGTAAACAGACCATCTGAATCAACAATGTGCTTTTAAATCGATATTATTCTAATGTGCCTCATAAAAAGCCGTTTTAATTCGGAGCGAACCAATAAAAAGACCTATATTTGTGTCTATTTGTGTCGCCGGCTTGGTTTTTCGCAGTATCACGTGATGTGACGTCACACAATGTAGAATCAACGATACGATTCGATAGTTTTAGTAAAAAAATATATTTTATTATGTCGAGGTGAACAGTCATTAAATTATTTTGAAACGGATTGCCCTCGACTAAAATGACATTTGAACATTTGATAAAAGTTTTCAATGATCAAATTATAGGTGCAGATATAGTCCCTACGTTATTTTAATTTTTTTGAAGAGATGCCAAGGCAAAATTTCTAGCAAAGACAGGCATATCAGACCGACATATGTACATTTCAAGCAGTTTAATTTAACAACAACTTCTTCTCCAAACAGAATTCATGGTATATTCAATCAAATACGTAACGCAATTGTGATTTGTGTTAAAAGCAAAACTTATAAACTTTACGTCGACAGAATATTTTAAACGTTCTAACAAAACAACACACTGCTACTATCTACCCAGTACCTACATAGAAATGTCACAAACTGACATCGGAAGGGTCACATAGGTCCGCGAGCTTACACCGCTGTCTACATCATTTGTCACTGTCCGTAATATTAAATGCATTTTTCAGTCGCGTGTTATTTCCCATTTAATTCCTGTAATCCTGATTAATGGTGCTAAAACAAAAGACTGTTTTGATTGGTTCTTTTGTTTGTGAGACACGAAAACCAAAATGATTTCGAAACTGTAAAATGAAAAGCATGATTTTTTTATTTTCCCCTAATTTGGAGAAGTAAAAAGGAGATTATGATTTTCAAGAGTTTATATTCATGGTAACTATATGAAAACGGCTTTAAAATTCGGAATAGTAAGGTTTCCACCGTTTGCCTGTTGTCGAATCCTACTATAATAATATAAACGCAAAAGTTTGTATGTATTTTTATAACCGGAATTAACTAACACCTATAATTATAATAGACAGATTTTCTATTCCGATTTTATGTTCCCTTGGAATCATTTCAATTTGTAGCACGCTCGGATTCGCTGGCCACACTAGAGTAAAATAAAATTGTATAAGAATTAGACAATCATTTGAATGGTATGACTGGCCTGTTGGTCTTGTGGTTAGTGAGCCTGACTGCTATACCGGAGGTCGTGGGTTCGATTCCCGCCCAGGACAAATGTTGTGTGATGAGCGCGATCATTTGTTCCGTGTCTGGGTGTAATTTATCTATAATATGTATGTATGTAGAAATATATAAGTAAGTTTATCAGTTGTCTGGTTACCATAACACAAGCTCTGCTTAGCTTGGGATCAGATAACCGTGTGTGAGTTGTCCCAGGATATATTATATTATATTATTATACGCGTTACTGACTTTAGTAACAAAAATACAACGAATTTTAGTATCTTCGTGTATTCATATTTGTATCTGCAATCATCACCAATATACATCATTCATGCCAGATAGATTGTACATTGTAAAGAAACATGATCCATCTCTCAATTACCTAACATCTAGTGTTGCACCTAGCACCTCTTGAAGTAAGACTATGTGGAAGAGGGACGGCGCTCTACAACCTGTAATACTCTATCCCGCTCTAACAACAGCCAAAACTTTTCTTTAAGAAAAGTAGCGTGTGTATTGCCACAAAAACTCGAGATTCGATCCGTTACGTGTTAATCTGTAACTTATTAACACACGCTTGAATTTCATAAATAAATACATTTTTAAATATGATCGACTTTCGTGTGTAATAGAAGATTAAATCAATAAAAAATGGTGATTACTATGTCATTCTGACGTTCAATCGTAACAATAATAGATGGGATAAGAATATTGACCTTAATTGTATTTAATTAAGAGAACAAAAACATACAAGAATCATTTTATTGTTTATACGATTAATTAATTGAAATCAATCATTCGTTTATTGCTTTAAATAAATCACAGAACGGTTCGCTGGTTTAATACTATTAAACGTATAGTAAATAGCTGTTTTTCTTTTATTAAAAGAAATGCCTTTCGAGATTGATTATGGACCTAAAAACAAATTAAAATCATATATTATTGACCCAAAAAAGAATTGATTATTCAATTACAATATTACGACTCTATTTAGCAAAGACAAAAATCGAAAGAGTTCGTATACACTTTTGATATTCAGCAAAAGTATTGTTAGCATACGAGGAAATGGTATTAGCTGCTGAATAACTTCATATAATAGTTAACACTTGAACCAAATTGGCCGTTACCTTTACTGGGCGATACGCCAGTTAAACTCAACAACAGTTATCTTGAGCTCACTAAATATGGTTGTGTTAATGTTTACGCTTATTAAATTCTTATTATATATTATTTCTTTCATATTTACTTTGAATAAAAATATTATTTATATTCTTATCGAAGGCATTTTTGTATCGGCTACTTTGTATATGGAGTAGGTATATCAGTGAAGAAACGGGTTGAAGGTTACTACTTGCAAACAGTTGGCCGGTCGGGCCAATGTAAAAATTCACATTTCTACATTGCCTCAGGTCTGGGTGTTGTGGTACCTTCGTTGTATCTGAATTCCATAACACAAGTGATTTGGCAACTTACTTTGGGTTCATAACAATGTATGTGATGTTGTCCGGATTTATTATTTATTTATAGTTTTTAATAATTTGTGCTTACTAACTTACTATTACGCTTTACTTACGCGTACTTATCTGAATATCATGACTTCTTTCGGACCCAACCGGAGTACTTAAGCATGAGCTGACGCATCGTTACTGATGTTGGTTTCAAGCAATTTTAAATTCCTTTTACAATATTACTTTAATACAAGATAATTCTGGTGGAATTGTTGATATGCCCTGAGAAGGGCCTGACATCAAGTAAAAATCCACTAGACGCAGCACTAAGTCATGTAATGCGTTGTCATGATCTCACAACTGTAATACTGTAACATTAATAATTTTCAGTACTGGTCATTCATTTATCTCCAAGCCACGCCCCAAGAAACCTTACCCCACCACACCTTTAATACCATAAGAACTAATAAAACGACAGATATGGGTAAACGATATACCCGCAACTATCAACTAAGCACCATAAAAAAATAATTGGACCACATCTTTATATTACGACGCTTTTATATTTGATTGCAGTCCATTATTTTTTATGTCATCAAATACGAAGGAGATAGTAATAATTTACTTAAATAACTACACTTAAGTTAAATGGTCCACTCAAAGTGTATTACAGTAATCTGGGTAATTTGTCTAGAGGAATTATTTCTGTTAAAGTTTAACAACATCTTGTGAACAAAGACTGTTGCAGTTGACAGGAGACAGCGCGCTACAAGGCGTATAGTGTCGTCTCTTTCCCACAACCGCAATAATCTTACTTTAAGACATTGTATTATGCTTCCTTTTCTATGTTGGTTTTCAATAATATTATTCGCTTTTCTTATTTGACGAACCGTTGACTAGTCCATCTTGGATGTCGGTTTAAAGAATTAATAAATTCAACTGAATTTCATTAAAATACTGGCTCTGGTCTCTTCGACCTAAATAACTTGAGTAATATTTCTTTTTATTTAAAAAAATAATGTTCGTTTGAAGTGCAAATTATTACTAACATGAGAAAGGTGTCGGAGAATACTGGACTGTTACCATTCTTAATTTTTTTAATCTTTCCTTGTTAAAGAACCGCAAGCCAGTTATTCACAAGCACACTGCAATTTAATTTAATTTAACCTCCGCCAATGAGTCATACACAATCCGTAAATGAAGTCATTACGTATGTAATACGCGCCCAATTAAGGTTACGCCTATTTAAGGATGCATGCAGAAATCCATTGCGAAAGAGCGCCAAAAAAAGTTTCGTCCATATTTATGACAATCGTGACTTAAAAATGAATTGTTCCTTTTTTGAAATGAGGATACCAACTTTAAGGAAAAAACACTTTTTGATGTGAGTCTTAAAAACGTAGACTTAAAAAGTAACAAAGTGTCAATTGTTTGATTGGCGAAGTTGTTTCTATAGTTAGACTGAGCATAAGTCTTATCTGCTGCATAGGACTAATTGGGGAGACTTGACAAGCCTACAGCCAGAACAAAGATTAAAGCAACGTCCACTAAGGGCTATATTTTTTGTAGACATACTATAAAAATAAAGAATACTTCTGAAAATATACCATGTTGAAATATTTACAAACGCTTTCTAGAAAAAGTAGTTTTAACCTAGTTCCAATAACAAAATAGGAATCTATTAAGGTAATGAAATAGAAAACAATGGGTATTTATTCTTTACAAGACATCAATGTATGAAATTCATAGAACTGGAGTACTCGTAAACTAACATACCACAGTCCCACTGAACGGATAGCCGAGTGGTTGAGGGCACCACGCAAAACCCACTTTGCGCTACGTGTCGCGGGTTCGATTTCCATGCGATGATTAAATTCCTTAGCACGTGAGACGTTTATAAAAAAAATAAGAATAGTAATTCGATATCGTATAATCATTGTAAAAAAATACATCCAATATATGATTTATGTATATTGGAAGAGAGACGCCCTTTCACTTCCGCAAATTTGACTAATATTATAAATTACTAGCTGTTGCCCGCGACTTCGTCCGCGTGGTTAGAAGATATAAGTTATAATTTATACCTGCCTTCTATTTATCTATCTGCCTTCTATCTATCTTGTAGGATTCAGCCAGCGTTTACAATGTAAGCGCAAAAAATGAGTTTTTTTACGACCTCACATTAGAAACCTCAAAAATTGTAGCCTATGTGTTATTCTGGTGTATAAGCTATATTGTGGTAAAGTTTCATTCAAATCCATTCAGTAAATTTTACGTGAAAGAGTAACAAACATCCATACATCCATACTTACAAACTTTCGCCTTTATAATAGTAGTAGGATATAAAGCTCAAGAGTTTGTTTGTTTGAACGCGCTAATCTCATTAACTACTGGTTCAAATTGAAAAAATATTTTTGTGTTGAATAGACCATTCATCGAGGAAGGTTTTATTCTATATGCCATCACGCTGCGACTAATAGGAGCGAAGGTACAATGGAAAATGTGGAAAAAACATTGCAGGTATAAATCATAACTTATATCTTCTAACCACGCGGACGAAGTCGCGGGCAACAGCTAGTAATATTATAATGGGTGTGAGGTAGATGCCGCTCTACACCGTGTATAGCACCATTACGCTTCCACAAACACAATCATTCGTGGTAGTAGAATCCGGTGAACAAAATTAAATCAAATCACTATTTAAAACAAACAGTGGGCAGACACCCACCTATACAGCTTGACCATAAAGCGTCAGATTCAATGCTTATCGCCGATCAGATGGCCTTGTTACTTATTTGGAATACGTGTACACAAGGCATCTGTTTTCATACACGTGTTACATATTATATGATAACTGTTTTGCATGTTTTTACGGCTTCATTAATTATAGTGGATGTGATTGTGTGGACAGTTCATGTGCCTCACCTCTTGAAGCAGACCAGTTTCCGTAGCTTTTATAAGTGGCGTTTCTAAATGTATGGACATGACTGAACCTTAAGGGTTTTTTTTTTCGGTTAATATGTAGGAATAGTTTTCTATGCGAAGTCAAAATTGCGTACGATATTTTCTTGTACAAGAGATATCATTAGAGTAACAATACCGTTGCAAAATTATAGAATTATTGATGCAAACACAAGACAATTCAAAAAATCATAATGACGATACCTAACGGGAATAAATGATCAAAAAAATTGACAGGAGTGTTCAAAATTGGAAAACGGACAGGGCCCTTGGGACACGAAACCTCAACGTCAAGCCTACCAGGATTTACAGCCTTACAGGGTTTTTGTTTTGATCCAACGTCCGGCCTCCAACATCCCTTGGTATAAAGTTTGAAACACCCCGTGTGTGTTAGAAGGGGATTTGTAGATCGATTACGCAAGGTAAAAAGAGTGAGGTTCAACGACCCTTGTAGATGATTCCCTAACTCAAAACAATTGAATTTTTGAACACCCGCTTATTTATTTAATTGTTATTTGGAAGAATTAATTTCCAGCTAGTCGTGCATTATTCTCACAATAATTGACAATACGTGTCAGTTGTTTAATTACTTTTAATTTTTTTAACGAATTGTACGTAATAATAAATAACGATTATAATGCAACCAATTTATAAATATATTTATTGCCATTTGTTTTCATAGATACCTACACCAAATTTAAATATGATAACATCAACGTAAAAACGTTTGGTGCATAAACAAACATAGTGTTTATAGTTTAGAGGCTGACATTTCGATACTTCAACTAAAATTTAATTTACTTAACATTTTAGTAGCTCACACGATATGTAAATAGAAACTAGGATTATATATTTAAAGTTTAAACTATTTGTAATCAAAGCCTACGAACGCCTACGTAATACCATAATAACACAAAGGTATGCCAGTCTGTGGTTTGCAGTGATTACTCGTAGTTTCCAACGCAAACTATAAAATTATGACTTATTATTAGAAGCATAAAGTTTAAAACTAATTGTTTTAGAAATTGTAATATTTAGTTAGGTGGGTACAAAAGTTAAACGCGAAGGGCAAGAATAAAATCGTCGACATTATTTCATAGTTTTGGTATTTGGCTTTTTGTTCAAATACTCTTAACTTTTAAAATTATCGATTGAAGCTTATTGTCAGGAGAATATTTTGTCCCATGTCCAAAAACTCAGCTACTGTCACGTGATTCACGATTTTTTTTTATTTGAGTGCAATAAAGCTCTTCCAGAATGAAATAAAAAGACCTTGAGACTAAATTCATAACGAGTCAAATTATATCAGAAAGATAAACAACAAAATCTTTTTTTAGTTAATTTCGTTTACAGTTTTCACTTTCAACTCAATAAGACACACACTTTATCCATACCTGTTGATAAAATATATTAATTGCACCGTAAGAAAGAACATACTGTAAAAACTATTAAAAACTCTCCAACTTTGTAAACTCGTCACGTAAGTACAATAAAAACACATTTGCATAGAACAATAACTCCAAGAAATGGCTTTAACAATAAACAATAGTGTTCGACGTTCCAATCGATTTCAACTCATAACTCAACAAGCAAAAAACAAGTGACAAATTAGCGAAACCGATACATAAAAATACCCTACAAATACATCAATTAAACACAATGAATAAATCGGTATTCAAAGTTATGAAACATTTTAAATTCTTTTAGAAAGAGATGGAAATACATTGCTGTATAACGCCATCTCTCTCTTAAAACGGTTCTGTAGAGTTAAATTTAATATTCAGTCAATTTGTATTAATTCATCATTAGCTGCCTTAACAATATTTTCCAATCATTTTGATATCTCTATTAGAGGGAGATGGAAATATACCTCCAGATAGCGCCATCTCTGTCTTCTCGTTATTTGATATGAAATGGATTGTAAACCACGTTTTACAAATTACAATATCACTTAGAATCAATGCTCAGTGCGTATTGTATTAAATCATCATTATCTGCGTTTTCCAGTTGAGTGGTGGCTACCGCATACAGATGGCGTGGCCGTCACGCACTTGAAACTCAATGAAGGATTAAGTAGAAGTGGTCTGTATTGTAGAATAGACTTTGTGTGGTTGGAATATGATAAGAATTGCAAAGTATCGGATGGAAATAAGTACATATCATAGTTACGTCGTGTATCATAGTATACTTAGCTAAATAAATGTATTGTTATAAAGAAGTTTGTTTGAACGCTCTTTTCTCTGCAAGTCATCATCATCACCATCCCTGCCATTTACCAACTTTGTTGGGGTCTGCTGCCAGTCTAAGCGGATACAGGAGCGACGGCCTATTAGTGCCTATCCGACCTACTCAACAGAGATCAAACAGTGTTCCACAAGTAGTTCTATTACTAGTAAATTCATAATTTTCTTTTTGTTTTTTTAAAATGAAACATGACTGAAACACAACTGAAAAATGTATTTCAGTCATAAAAATTAAGTGTCATTATAACGATCAGCTGACAAACAGCGCAATGCCGTCAGTTATATTACGTCTACACATTATAAATAATTAGATGTGTAAACAGTTTTTTACACTTCACAACGTAGCGTCTAAATCTGTTCACGTAATTATTTTTGTCTGAGCAAAAAGTTATCTTGACCTTCACCTAGTTAGCTCACTTTAACTAGATAAAGTGTTTGAATTTATTTTTCAGATTACGTTCATTAAATGTTGACAGATTTATGAACGTGCTAGTTGTGCCTCACGACGTTAACCGGTTTTTTAGATACGCTGAAAA
The DNA here is from genome assembly GCF_003590095.1 of Trichoplusia ni. Classification (NCBI taxonomy): domain Eukaryota; kingdom Metazoa; phylum Arthropoda; class Insecta; order Lepidoptera; family Noctuidae; genus Trichoplusia; species Trichoplusia ni. The sequence continues at coordinate 9,770,749 of NC_039485.1, forward strand.
ACGTACTCCAGACCCGAATACATAGTATTATTTAGTAGGTATGTAGTACGTTTTTATTCGTATTGTAGTCTGTTCTTGCTCATCTTACAGAAATACATTTTTACGGGACAAAAGCTTATCGAGCCAGTACCGACATACACAATGTTTCTTTTTGAATGGACTGAACCTATTGATAGCGCTGCAACTCACCGCCGAATCAGCTCATGATTAAGGACTCCTGGCTCCGAAACTAGTAGGGCAATCCCGATATCCCAATAAATAAGTAAACAGTTGCCGCCTTGTATCATTTAAGTATTTAATATCGAAAGAGCTACAAACATACATTCTGACAAACTTTCGCCTTTACAATATTACAGTGAAAATAAACCGTGACGTAGACAACATCATCGATCTATTTACAACTATTATCAAAATACGACTCATGACGTCATTAGAATGTTTTCTTAGATTTCCGAACATTTTGTAAGAGATCCTTGATTGTTGGAATTAGGTCGCGTTCCCAAATAACTAGTACGAATCCGTTTTAAAACCGCTTCACGTTTTATGACTGACAGTTAAGAACCTTTTTTATCACCGAAGTTAATCCCTTTGTTAGCAAATCACGTAAAAAGGCCGAATAGGATTCATTCTTCATCTAGACTTGTGATTTGATGAGGATTTGGGGCAACTGAATTAATTTCTACTGGTATTAATTTTATGTTAAATTATGTTAGGGCTTTAATGGGCTCCCAAGTAGAAGGGATCAAATCTTAAGTACAAAAAACTAAAATTTATTTGGATATCTATTCTCTGTCATTCTAACGGTAATAATGCGTAGGAAAACGAAATAAAAAAACTTTCACCCACACTTTTACGTGCCTTCCGAAACACGGAAGCTGTGATATTTATTTCTAAAAATATAAAAAATTCGAAAAATCGCTGACTACCTTGGAATCCAACTTGAGAGCTTTGAATTTTGAGCATATCACAGATTCATACACCCACACAACTGTAGTTTGCCGTTTGCCATTAGCACACAAGATATATGAAAGCCAGACTACAACGAACTACCCAGCGGTCTCAAAGCCATAAAAGTAACCGCGGCAAAGATACAAGTTAAAAGACAAGACAATGTAACGAAGGTAAAATGAGCTACAAACCCACTCCCAGACCTCTGGATTATCTCATTTCCTCAATAAATGTTGAGCCACAGACGAGTGCATCGAACTAGCAGAAACACGATGCTGTGCAGGCGCACTTCCTACATGGACTCCTACAACTATCTGTCAACGTATTTTTTTGCGGAAACGAGACGGCGCTCTACGCCGAGTGGTGCGCTGTCCCGCTCACATAATTGAAACAGTCTTACTTAGAGAGAAGGTGGTAGAGACCATCCTACATATTCCTTTACAAAGCTTTTTAGCTAGAAGTCATATTCGCTGTTAGTCATAGACTCATAGTCATAGTATATAGTGATAGTCTATTTCAAAAGACCTGTTCGATTTCTCCTGGATACTTATTTTCCGTTTCTGCTTCTTATAATTTTAGTATTGCCCTTCGATGTTTTTAGTTTTGTCAAGGTTAAGACGAGATCTATTAATCCGTAGAATGATTCAATCGTAAATCTTTCATGTGTTATAAATATTAGCACTAAACCGATTATGTTGGATCATGTTGACAAGTGATTAACTGTAAGAAATGCGCTAAAAAATAGCAACATCAACTAACAAGCAAAAATGACTGAGTGTGTGTAAGTCATACGTAGAAAATCAGTTTAAAACGATCGTCTTTAGTGGTAATTTGCCACACGGCTGGCTTCGATAAAGGAAGCTCAGTCGTCTAAGCTAACCGCGAATAACGCCACGTTCCTCATTGATAGCCACAATGTTTATGTATCGTATGATACTGATTTCCGCGTTTTCAATACATTGTTCTTTCAGGGAAAACCTGTTAATTTTTCCGGAAAATAACAGGCACTAGTTAGGCTTAGTGAATTTATTGAAAATATTCCAGGGAAATTGATAGAATTTCTGCGTAAATCAAATAAGCTTCATTCTATTCCATTAAGTATTCAAAGGGCTCGTAATCATTTTGCCGAAACAAAAAACAATCTACAATTTGCACTCTAATACAAATAGCGAAGAAATATTAATTATACAATAACAATTTAAATTAAAAGCCGTTATAAAAATCAGTCAGAGACGTATTAAAAAATAATTTCGAATTTCACACACTGCGGATGTGACAGCCAGTAACGTTATGAAATGTGATTCCCGCGAAACGGTCTCAAGTACCAGCACTGACCAGCAGTAATAACCATTGGCCCACATAGTAGATGATAATGATGTCACCTAATCTATATCGCACGCTATTGTATCTGTTATAAACGCGAGTTGCTATTGTTTCTGGATGTCAGCTTTATTTTTATTTGACCTAGAGACTGCTTCTATACGATTTATGAAATAAATTGTAGTATAAAATAATTTGTCAGTAATTTAACATACTAAAATGTTATTTTTTAATAAACCTAGGTTTAATCCTTTTAAAAAACGAGTACAGACGACAGACCACAAGGCGTAGCCATCAGAAATAAATTCATATTTTTTTGTTTTAGATCCCGCTGCTGGGGCATAGGCCTCTCCAGTCTCTTCCCGTCATCTATATTTTTAGCGATGTCTCATCATCACACCGCCATCAAAGCGGACGACGAAGAGGGGTATAAGGTCAAGAGTAATTAAATGTTTTTAAATACATTTTTAAACATAAATAAACAGTGCCCGATATAGCATTAAAATGATTCTTGCACTTGTAAAATCCACAATAATAATTGCAAAAAAGACCTAGTCAAATGCTTAATTGCCTTTCAGTCATAATACAATATCTAGGATAATTAGTGGGAAATTGAGCGTAACGTTAAAAGAAAATTCTAAGTAGAGGTAAATGTCTATAATTATATGTTGCGTCCATTCTCTAGAACATCGTGTTGGCCTGTCGATGAGCATTCGCATCAATCACGTGTTCGTCATTAATGTTATTACGTGGGTGCGACTCCAACAATGTTGTTCAAGTAACAAGCATCATTTACCACCTGTGAAATTGATTATACGTAGAACCTGCTCTATAAATCACATTAAGTATAAAATTAAATCTTGACTATGAAAAATATTATTGAATACTTCCCACTTTTTCAATAAAAAAAACGCTTAAATGCTATTAGTTACCACGTCACCCAAAAAACCGCAGCCCGCGACAGATATTTTAATATTTCGAACGAATTGAATTACACTTAATAGCCCCCTGTCACAATAAATTCATCGCGTGCCGAAGGTAAAAATCAATAATGAAACAATCGCCAGTAATTAAGGCACAAAGGCGAGTTCGGTTGACACTAAATTTCCATTAATATCAGTAGAGCGAGGTGACAGTGACAAATTACTGTGCAACGCACCACTGTGCAGCCCATGCAGGCAAAACATCGGGTCATTACTGCACACACAGATTTCGTGGGGTTAAAACGTAGTTTGGACTAGCGCTCTTACTTTGGTAATTAACAACTAGCCGTTTCCTGCGACTCCGTCCACGTGATTAATTTCGTAACTTTTCACGTTTTGTTTTGCGGAAACTTTTTCAATAATCTTTGAATCGAAGGTATACACTTAATACACTGTACAATCGAAAAAAATACAAAATGGGTCGATCAGACGATTACCAAACAGTTAGTTTAATACAAATAAAATAGCACTACCCCTGCTTTATTTTATTAGTACAGATTAAGTTATATAATTCACAGGATTAAACAGTAATTAGGGTGTTAAATTGCCAATCATGTGTTTGTATCACAGCAAATGAAGCGAGCTTTATTGTTTTTTGGTAAATTGTAAGCCTGAGAATTATGACACTGGTTTTAAAGCGTTGATTTAAACGGAATTTTGTGTTTAAAACATAATTTGTTTTACAAATTTTACGTGTTAATATAAAGAACAATTAATTACCCGCGTACGTGTTCTTTTAAATAAATAATATTATCCGGTTGTGATTGATCACGACGTTTTTTTCTTCATATTATACCAATTTGTTTTCCTTATTAATTTAATCAGTCAATTAGGATTGGTAATTTTTCCTTAAGGAACAAATGATTTAAACAATTAATTTACTTTTTTCTAGTGTAATTGATGTGATTAAAATTGACACAGCATAAATTATGCTTCCAAAGTTATATTAGCCACCACCAATTTCCGAAATCCTTTACCAAGAAAATCCATCAAAGAACTTAATAGATACAAATCAAAAGACAAGCACATAAATCAAAAACTTAACAACCGTCGATTAAACCACAACAACAAATCATTAATTCGTCAACATTACCGTCGGTAAAACGCTATCAAAATTCCTTCGCTTCTACAACAATTAAATTTTACCATAATCATAATGTTTGCTAAATTTTGATAACGTTAATTAATGTTACAGCGTTAGATGCAATTAAAATCTCTGTGTAACGCGTAGTTGCCGGGAATTACGCTCGTCACGCCTTAATTACGAGCGGTTACGGGTTTGTGGCGCAAATTAAGCGCTGAAGCGTTCGGCTTGATTGACTTTATTAGGCTGTTTCACTTATTTTTGGCAGCGCTTTAAAGCGTGCTTCTGGATGTAGGAGGTAACGCTGACGTCACCGTGTAATGTAAGGTTAATGTTAGAAGTTGTAAAATGTACCTAAGAATAGAGTTACAGCGGTGGTTTCGGTGGATAAGATCAACGAGAGGCAAATAAGCTTTGAAAGGTTCAAGTCGGGAGACCCTTTATTATCCACGTTGAAAGCAGAACGTGGAACAATCATGGTATAAAATGTATAAATAACAATTCAGATGTGTACATTATTTTTGTTATTTTTTTTATCATTAATTAATAGCTGTTTATTGTGAGAGCACACGTTTAATTAATCCTTACTCAAATTAAATCACGACGACGTAAAATTAATTCGAAAACACACCGAAACCCGTTAATCTTCTGACGCTTTTAAAAATCCACCGGCAAATAATAAAAAACATTCTGAACATTAAAACTGTGAAAGACATTTTTTATTTATTTCGTTCACAGTAACAGTTCGTTGCGCAATTTAACCCGCTGCAACTCTCAAATTAGGCCGATGAAAACCAGAGAGAAATTGTAGCCATCCTAGATGTTAGAAAAACGAAATTCTAGAGTTCCAATGTTCCAATTATTGATTGTCGTTACAAGTGTAACCTCTTTTTTGGTTAGGCGGGGGAATCCTCATGGACACCCATGGACACCTCCTCGGGGGGAGGAAGCGGGTAGACGGTAGTATCACCCTTACTGACTACACCTGAACCGCCCGCGCCGTACAGCGTCCCGGCATTAAGTACGAGTTACCAATTTAACTATGTACTAGGAGAAAGAAGATACATCACATGTTTGTGACGTAATCAACGATTGGGCCAACTCGGGCACTCTATTAAAAGATCTATCGAGTATTGACGATTGCAGGGTTAATAAACTCCGATTGTGATTCTAACGTAACGTTACATTGTTTATAATCTGTGGAATAATTGTACTTTGAACTTGGTTTTACTTAATACTAGATAAAATCTCCTTTTTAGGGTTTAGACCAAAGCGTAATAAAGGAACGGTATTACTAAAGCACCCTGTCCGTCCATCACTAGCCTGTGTCTCATAAACCCTGATAGCCAGACAGTTAAAGTGGTTACCGATGATTAATTTCTGTTGCCGTTATTACAATAAATCTATACTAATATGTAAAGCTGAAGAGTTTGTTTGTTTGTTGTTTGTTTGAACGCGCTTATCTCAGGAACTACTGGTCCAAATTGAAAAAATATTTTTGTGTTGAATATACCATTCATCGAGGAAGGCTTTAGGCTACAAACCATCACGCTGCGACTAATAGGAGCTAAGATATAATGGAAAATGTGAAAAAAACCGGGCAGGTATACCTAAATCATAACTTATATCTTCTACCCACGGGGACGAAGTCGCGGGCAACAGCTAGTAATAAAACAAAGAGAGACTAATACAATTGTGGTCGCTCTCATGTTGATCCGTCAGCTGATTTCTTGAGCCTAATTATACGGAACCATGAGTGACCATGAGTGACAGTGAACCAGAACAAGTGTGAGTCCGACTCACACTTGACCTCAATTTTACTAAACGCTGACACCACTATATGATAAATAAGACGTTTAGGAAATTTCTAAGTATTTCTAGCAGCAATACCTTATGTAGTAAAAATATATTTAACTATATTATTGTAACAGTAATCCGAGTTCAAATATTTGAACTTCGCAAAATACGGTTTTCTCTTAATTAAGTATCATTACATTCATCATACACACCATCTCTAGACCTGGGTTTTCTCCAAAACATCTCCAATTTAGTTTAAATTATGTTCACATTAGCAAGCAGTCTAATTTTAGCTGTCTGCACGAAAAAGGTTAATATACTTGTAGCTATATTTTCTACATGAAGTAAAAAAAAATCCGATTATGTCTGTCAACTTGATCGCACGTCAACGCCTAGACTTAGGTATTGTTTTTACAATAGCTTATTAACAAATAATAGATTTTTCGTATGAAATTAGGAGAAAAGTTGTAAATGTTTTAGAAAGTGTATGAAATGTTATGACAACTGTCCAATGTCTTTGCACGTAACCTTAAAAAGAGGATTTAATTTGTAGGAATTCATTTGCTGTAAATTTACTTGTTTTAAACCTCACTCTTTTTAAAAGTAAAAAAGGTAAACTAGAAATATATTTTAATGTTACAGGGCGACAGTTTGTCTCTTCTTTAGATTTACAGTCTCCATAGACCGTCGACACAACTTAGGCATATCGAGATTATCGAAAAATATATCATTACATAACCAACATGATTTGCCATTCATTAACTGCTAAACAAACTCGTAGGTCAAATAAGTAGTTATCCCATGAGACGACGAATTTCGCTACAACGTTCTACTCTGCAAAATCGAAAACGCACAAACAATATGTGTTTGAGCCAAGACTACGACTAAAGGTTATTAAACTCAAGCAATTTGATAGGCATTTATGGCGGCCATTTTTAATGTGATTCTCCAAATCATTGGGCATTACTCCCGAATAATTTGGACTGAACAAGATGTTTCAAGTAACAAAAAGAATCGCCTATCGTTGCCAATAAAGAATAACTATTCTGTATTTATTAGCATTCATTTTGTACAATTTGATTTATTTTTATTTTTTTGCTTTGGTATTGATATGAATAAGACATAATCATCGGTATACCTACTTTACCTGTTAACTTTCATTTCGATGCCACTTCAAGCACTCATCATTGAAAAAACTTCTAGTTTTTTCAATGATGAAAAACTTCTAGTTTTTTCAATGATGAGTGCTTGAAAAGGCATCGGCAAGCAAGGACATTATTGGAAAAACTAGAAGTTAGTTTTTTCAATGATGTCCTTGCTTTCAGTAAGCCTAAATTAAGAAAGGTAATCGAAAAAAATAATAATTTGTTGCCCAAAATTCAATAATATTCAACAACTTCCCCATTAAATGGGAATATTTATCCATTCAACAAGAAAATCGACCTATATCGGTCAAGATCAAGTTCAAAGGGATCTCTACAAGCAAACAACATTATATATCCTCGGATTAGTCATCTGTTTACTGAGCATAGCAATTACCGTAATACCATACTATTACATGGCACATGTGACATGACAGACGGATCCGTCGACCGCAAAATGACGAGCTGTCAGCCGTCGAGCTAACAATTACTTAACATCGATCTTGGGTTGCGGGAAAAATACAGGAAATATTGTGCCCCTTAGAATTAGCACAACAAGGAGGTGGGAAAAATGTTTCGTATTGAGTCGGTATTATGATAATGTTTTTTCTTCTATATAGCTGGGATACAAACTATATACTATTAGGTAAACGCCTCCATTTTTTTTCTTCCACAACTCTCTATCTTTGGCTACTTCTGGCCACGAGTGCCAAGCGTATTTGACTAAATCGCACCACTTTTGCTGCGAACGACCTTCGTGACGACGTCCTTAATCTAGTGGGTCTGGTGGGTGACGATTTTTGCCATGAAATGATCATGATACGAAGCCATGACTTCATTTATCCATATCGTATAGCTTAATTAGTACACATAAATATTGAATCGTTGATGATTTGTTTTCCAATTGCGTGTTTTTCAAATTGTATTGTATACTGAGATCTAAGAACGATATCTTGAATTATTTTGACACGAATGTTCAGTTAAATTCTCGAATACAAATCTCATTGATCCTACGGCTGAAGGAAATACTCCGGTGTACGTATGAATCTGTTGGGCAACCCTTTTTGCACGATTGGATAAACATAAAATAATTGGGTACAACCCCAGGAGAGGAATTAAAATCAGATGTTCGTCATCAAAATGTCAATTTTCGTAGATCGGTTCTTATACGCTTCGGAAATTATGTGTAAGGAAGGGTTACGTAATCAGTTTAACGCCGAGCGATCTACGACAGTGGGTAGTCGGTACTGGAATCGATCGGAAACCGAAGTCTGCAATATTAATCAGGCCTCAGCTACCCCGATCGGATTTACGTCCATCTTTAGATAACATGAAATCATTTCGGGGCCGACTCCCCTCCATTTCCAAAGCTTTCATAATTTTCAATTAGATTTGTCTCAACTACTGACTCATTAAGTTACGCTTAGATTAGAATGCTTAAAATTTTCGACACAATCAACGACAGGTACCTAAGAGTGAATACTTTACTCACTCTCTTGGTAAGTACATGTCGTTTACACAGAAATTAACTATAACCCCAATGTCATAAAGTGCAATTTACGTTTAAACTTCATACGCATACTTAAGTACTAACATGTGGAATTACGCAGGTATCTTTGATTGGTATTTACTCCTAAATTCTTGATCTAAGATATGCTTTGAACTGCTTCAAAGCAATCTACAAGTGCATACCACTCAAAAGTTTGCGGATAATTACTGCTACTTTAATGTATCGATCGCGATAATATTGAGTGTCTAAAATGATGTGCTAGTAATAAACTTACAATATCGGCTAATGAGATAACATTGAGAAAAAAATATCGTTAAATAAGTCCACACATCGACAACAATTTGAGGGATGCGAAAAGAGGTAGTCGTAAAGCTCTTGTGTTGCTCATTCATCAAAAAATACTGAAACATTTTTCGCCGGATTCCGTACCTTTTCATTTCTAAATATACCTATTTACCTAGTCCACAAAACTACTTTTTAATCTAAAATACCCATCCACATCCATTGTTCTCCATATAAAATAGTGTTAAATACGGGAATGATTGGATATTCGCATATCGCGACCATTATTGCAGCCATTAACAGGCAGTTTCCGTCAGAGCTCGACCATAAACAACTTAACGCTTTCATCTGAACACCGCGGAAGTGGTCTTAAATAGAATTCTCGTATCGTCACCTCCATATTACAGGAAAATGCACTGAACGATGAAATACTCTTCCTTGGAGATTTAAGGTATGGGACAATATTCACACGAAGTTCGGTCTGATATTATATTCAGGAAGCAGATTATAAGATCCAAACTTTAGTGGGTTAGAGTTATCAAAAGGAATGGCAGAAAGAGAGTTTGTTTTTTGTATTCTAAAGTACACATAGGCGAAGGCTAATATTGGCGTGAGAAATGTCAGTGTGCGACACAAATTCAAAATAAAAAGTCCGTTTTCTGAATACATATAAAAAATATTGTATAGGTACATTAACGGGATCGGGAAGTCCTTTTATGGATTACATTACAACAATTTAACTTGACATTGATTAGTTACTTTTATACAGATAATTGATCGTACGTTTTATCTGTAATTATTGTATTAAACTGATTTACTATTGCCATCAGCCACCTTTCATCTGGTTTAATGTCAGCAAAATAAGTAGGGAGTGTTGTATTTATTCTTTATTTTAAATTGAATAATTCTACGTAGAATTCCAATTAACACTATTTTCAATTAAATTTATCACAGGCACATAGGTTGATATTAGTTTACCCTAGTAGCGACGCACTTACCAAACGGAGTTTCTAGGAACCATTATTATCAATTTCAACTCAGTCAATATAGCTGACTTGTTGCTATGTCTCCTGCTGTTGTACTCTTCGGCAAAAGCCATACTCTACCTGATCCACAAAAGTAATGGTATTGATGAAATGAATGGATACTAAGAACTCGGATAAGGAAAAACCGGGATAGTTTTAAAAAAATGTGTGATCTTTTTTAAATGTTGTCACCAATCAACCCAGTCTGAAATCTTTCATCATTAGTGCTAGTATAAATACATATTGATAGAATCATGTTCTCGTTAAATTTTCTCACATGCCATATACAGATAAGTCATGAAATACTAGACAGATGTCACTATAAAACATCAATAGCCACGTGACATCAAATAAACAACTACATAAGTAACACTAATGAATAATTAATATAAATGATTAAACAATTATCTATTGTTCGTTAGCATGACATTGCCTCTACATCGGCGTAGTCTGGTCACGAGGAGTAATAAATTGTGATCAGGAAGGGATCGGGTTAATAAATCTTGCTAACTTGTATGAGCTCGTCTCTAACACATACAAATGATCTAGCTGATTGGAATACATTTTGTGAACAAGATAATCAAAAGAAGTACTCGAAAAGACTTGATAGTGTTTTTAGCGGAACTCCTGTATTCATCTTCCAGCTCTAGCATTAGATCAGCTATCATGCCATAATATTGCATTGTCAGGCAATAGACATATGTTGTCAAAATTTCAGTTCAATCGGTAATCGAGAAATGGATCAAATTCAACTTCCAAGATCCAGACCTACAGACATGTAGACGAGAGATAGATGAGAGATGATAGGGTCATCGAAACAGGTGAATCTAAATAAAAGTCTGTAATAATAAGAATGGAAATTGCATTTCATTGTACAGGATGCGATCGATAAGTTATTTTCGTCACTTCGCTACTGCTATTTCGAAAGCGTTGGAAGCCACTAGATGGGACAAGATATGTAGTAGGGATCAGTAAGCCGAACTGACTGCCAATCTTTGTTTAAGGTTCAACAAAAACAAGTAGATATTAAAAATAAATTCATCTAATCATTCATTAATTGCCGTCACTTAGCGATGAAACGGATGAAAGGACGAAAGACGATTATGAGTGTGATGGTAGCAATAAGGATAAAAATAAAATTACGTAGAAGTAAATTAAATTGATAAAAGAGGAAAATTATTGATTGAGGATAAAATATAATTGGTCTCTTTTTTAGATTTCAACGACGAGTCAAGGTTTTACACTTTGTTAGGTTTAGTGTCGAGAGAGCAGAGATTATAAAATAAAAGATTGAGAGTAAAGATGAGAGATAAAAGAAACCACAATAAACCTAAAGTAAAACCATGCATGCTGCTTGAATTAGCACTAATTACGGCAATTACAATGATCAGCATCAAACACACAATGCAATAATCTATTTAGCATGATATAGGTAAACATAATACGTACAAACAAACAGAAGGGCCTCACTTCACTTGATGATTGATTGATTACGGATGAAATGATGACGTACGATGCCTCAACTGCGTACCACGAATACTCAAAGCAGGACTGTAAACATTGTCGAAGCGAGACGACACAATATAATGTGTGTAGCGGTGTCTCACTGCCACAAATGCGGCAGTCATGTTTGAACGTCTCATAGTAAGAGTGCATGCCTTGTATAGGCTTGGAAACTAACAATGGAAACTAATAAATTAATACTATTGTATTTATGGAGATAACAGCTTGTGCACTGGACTTCGTTGGTTTAATAATACCGACAGGTGAAAAGTGCACGTGGATGCAATAAAGATTAAAAAATATGGAATAAACTGGTTAAAGCCATATCCTGTAGTTTTATTCGGTAATATTACTGTATGAAGTATAAATTATCACAGTACGACTTATGCTCCACAGCATCGCAAGGAAAAAATGTCGTGAATCTAATGTAACATAGATTTTGTACGACTCCGAAGTTCCCAGAATTTCCGTCAGGTGTCTGGAGGTTATTCGGTCACATCTAGTCAGGCGTATTATTGGTTATCAAAATATATCTCGCTTCTGGTCACTTTGACGTATCGAAACCAATACCTGGAATTATAAAATCAGGTCGAATACGACACGTGATGGACGCAGTTAAAATAAAACTTTATTTTAGTAACGAAAAGGTTCATATTTCGGTTTCCCCTGCTTACATTGAGGTAAGGGATTATAGTGATTTCTAGCACTACTTTGTAATAACAGTTACCGCAAAACAAAGTGATCATTGGGTAGGATACCGTCCAGTGTTTGGGCCACAATGCATGGGAAGCTCATTACTGAGGCCAGTCGCATGCATAATGAATGATGTCCATAAAACTGTGACGCTCTATCGATTCCTCGTATTGTGGAGTACGAAATACACGTGTTCGTCGTTTCATGTAGTCAAGCTACACTTAGGCTTGTATGTGTATTCTCTGGTTTTCTCCAAGGAGAGAAAACTACAGAACGGTTTCTAGATGTTTCCGGAGTCTGATCATAATGTACACTTTTGAGTTATGGCTAAGAAAACTTCTTGGATAACACTGAATCCACAAAATGTATACCTACGAAGAAAATTTCTGGATTCAATTAGTTAAGGTCAGTATCATCATCATGAATATCAATTCACATGAGAATATTGTCAGAACAAAAATAAATATATGGTTTAGCATTTTTAACTCCACATCTAAATCGGTTTTGAAAGTACCAAATAGACCAAGAACTTTAATTAAAACAAGAATAACTAGATCAACGGCTTATAAACCTTTCCTACGACCATCTTATCAGACTATCAAAGTAGTATCGGAAACGCGTCCCAATAAATAAAGCTTGCATCTAATTAACATAATGTTCTGTCATCCTTATCTTGTTAGACGACAAATAACAACGCTCTGATTTATCTTCACTTCATTGCGTGGTTTAACCTTTACGAAGAACGGTGACCGCTTTTCGAGCACACAATGGTTAATATTTAACTAAAGATATATATCGTTTATCGGCGTTAAAAAAGCTATCGCTGTGAAGTCCCATTGATAACTAAAAATGGTGGTAGCAGATTGAATATCATATCTGTTCCTGACACAATTTTGTGATCACCTGTAGTGTAAAGGATCATAGAAATACACATAAAATCGACTTACATTTAATAATTCCATATGTTTCATATTCGAGCACTTCAATCGGCCTAGCGATTGTATTATAAATGTCACTCATCAGGGAGGAAAGAATGTCAAAACCGTCACACGGTCATGGCTATTAATTAGGTATGGCCCTAGAACTATGTTCCCACAGTTTAATTGGCTGAGTGTTAATATTAAAATGTACGTCAGAAACATAAGTGTTAACGTTTAAGGTTAGCCTTGATTCGATTAAATGGAGGGTAGTTGGAATTTAATTATTCAGAATTACGCCTAAGCATGTGGCTTTATTCACATTATTTGTGAAATTAGCTTTAATGTCACAGTCACCTTGAATTTATCGATGAAAACTTGGTTTTTAATTACATGTTTGGAAGATTATGATTAATTGATTGATACTGCTTCGATTCTCCGAAAACAGTTAGTGTCGTACTTTTTACTAATCTGTTTAATACTACAGTCTCGAATAAATCCAGAAGTGCACACAATACAACTAAAACTCATATGATTAAAGCAAATTCTCCGCTGAATACAGACATTGCTATCAGACGTATGTAAACTTACTAAACATAAGTTTGAACATCCAAATCCCATCTTCAATGTTAGCCGCCAGGCTGAAACTCAAAGAAAATCTAGAACTAATATTCATCCGAGGATATTTGATGTAAGCCAAGGTTTAAATCGAGCAGCCGAGATCCCGAAGCGGCGATCCGAGTTAAGTACTGCAAAAACTTGAATTTTAACGGATCTCCGTTAAAATTCAAGTTTTTAACTATAAAATCAGGCGTCGAAACACTGACGCCTGATTTTATAGTTTTGCTGTTGAAAGTGAGTGCTTATTTGCGTTGCGCTTTTTCTGATTTAAGTCTACTTAAACAGTTTTAAAATTCTGAAATGGCTCGAAAATGTGAATCAAAATACTTTTTTTATTTAGGAATGTAAATCTGTAAGTTCAGATGCTGAGCGAAATCTAGTAATAGTTAATAAAGACTCAAAGAACAAATGAACATATAAGATCAAATGTTTTATTTCGACATTTCTGCTTCTTCTCAGGGTAGACAAATAGGAAATGTTGACTCCAGCGTTCTCAAAAAGACATGTAAAATGATTATATATCCTACTTTCAGAATAAATGGTTTACAATAATATCCACGAATTCATTTCATAATTCCAAGAACGGTTCCAACATTTATTCGGTTTCGAATGTAACAATTCGAAAACTCGTACCAACTCAAATACAGTGGCATTTAAATACCGCTGACTGCGGAGCGACGCACAGCATCCGACGAGTATTTGAAACTTAGAACTATAAGCTCGTTGGATTGTAGTTCGATTTCATTGTAGTTTTAGTTCCGCCATACTGTATGTATATCTACGTCTACGTTAATACTGTTGGGCTCTAGTTTATTCACTGCTTCACAATTATTGAAAAGGTTATCGGATTGTATGATTATGATGAGTCAGATTGCAGTATCAAGTGCTTGACTATAGATATTATTATGTTCTTTGATAATAAAATCGTAAACAATCTTGCTTTTGGAACTGATTCTGATTTTTCGTTTAATCTTACGAAATTTTGATGTATTGAACTTAATACTCAATACTCAATACTTTATTGCATTCCACAATGTAGGCTTAGGTGGTAAACATTTTTTGATAGGTAACAATCGTGGACCGACAAAAGATAACAATTATAAATGTGAGTGAAGAGGACTTATCATTTAAGAAACATAAACAATTAAACTTATTTTAAGGATACAGACATTAGTATTAACATTAGATAAAATTAAAATTATAGGTACATTACTATTTTTCTAGTTTTAAAGATTTATCATTTAAATATTCATCTACACTATAATAACATTTCTTTAGTAATAGCTTTTTTAATTTATTGACGAATAAATGGAGTTTTAAATTAAAATTAAACACATTACTTAACGGTTTCATATTTTAACTCATGACTTCTAAAACCAGGATTCACTCTACACTTTTTTTGTTACTAAATATTCCTTGGATTCGCATCCAAAATTGAAATCCCAGCGAAAACTAGGAGAGAGAATTGAAACGTTCGCTGTCGGTTTGTCAATACTGAGTAGTTAGCAACGAATACATTCCATTAGTAGGAGACAAGGAGTCCTTGTGTGAAACATTGAGCTAGACAAGACGGATGCGGCCAGTTAAGGCCCGGACCCGTATTGCGTTGTATTGTGAGCTGAGGGCGTGTGCACACCGCTTTATGTTGGTGTACTGTGAAACGGAGATGAAAGAAAACAAAAATATGGTGATTATGTATCAAAATGCGTACAAAAAGTCTGTAATAGATTTGATTGGGAAAAATTCGGATGTACTGAGATAGAAGTCCTGAGGAAAATGAAATGTATACCGTTATTTACGTATTGGCTAACTTTGTAAGAGACTGAGCAAAGATTGAACAGGATAGAATGAGGTAGACCCATTACCTGACCTCCAGGCTCACTGTACTCACAAGAAAACTGATTCAGACAAGGCGATAATTTTTTTTTCCCTCAAATAATTAGCATTTAAGAAGAGAATATTATACATCATGACATCGCATTAATGACGATAAGAATCTATTCTATAAATGACCAAACAATAAACTACATTGTATACTAAGTAACAGGAATGCCAACACCAATGCGCGCAAACCCTAGCTAAATTGTTGAGAGCAATTTGCATTTAGATACAATTGGTCCAGCCTCTGCTGTGTAAGTTCGTAGTGTCAACTGTTTAGATGGCCCGTTGGCCGTGTCGTGATTTCTGAACTAGGTTATTAGAATTCATGTCATTGATCAATTGTTTCGGGTAAAACATTTGTTGGTACACTTGGTATTGTGAAGCGATTTGCGATGGAGATTTTGGGAGAGTTTGACTCAAATGTTGCACATTTTAGGGTATTTAGGTTCTATCGTAATATGATGCAACCCGTCAGCTCATGGGAACCGTTTGAGTCCGAAACACATGGTATATGGTAGAAATGGCATAGCTTTTTGTCTTAAAGCCCTTTCCTTATATTCTAGTTGGCTTCCAGTATTACTGGATTGAGTTACCATTGTTACATAGCCCATCTTTACAGGGTCAGTATCCTATTGTCAGATTGAACAGCTGATTTAACCCTCAATTATTTTTATTGCTCATGGATACCTGATTTTTGTTGTCTCTATGGAGTCCATACACAGCTGTCTATTAATCATAAAGTAACGCCAATTATATCAGATCTCAAGATCAAATCAAATTTGACGACCTCCGTGGTCGAGTGGCGTACGCACCGGTTTCAAGGTGTCGCTAGCTCTGAGGTCCCGGGTTCGATCCCCGGTCGGGTCAATGTAAAAATTCACATTTCTACATTGTCTCGGGTCTGGGTGTTTGTGGTACCTTCGTTGTATCTGAATTCCATAACACAAGTGCTTTAGCAACTTACTTTGGGTTCAGAACAATGTATGTGATGTTGTCCGCATTTATTATTTATTTATTAAATTGTAGGATCATTAAATCTCTTCAACAGTTAGGCATCCATTTAATGATGATTAACATAACGAATTATTATACAAGCATATGATTATGCACCAGCATGTACACGTATCTGTTTGCCTATTAATCTCATAATTGCATTGCTGAAGACTATAATATTATCGTTATTAATGATGTTGATGCAATTCTTTGAGATGATCAATCGGGTGAATCTTTAGGAATCACGACACTGTAAGATGCGAGCATGTTTATAAATAAACACATTGATATGCTAGTGAACATGTTTATTACCATAAATCACTTAAATGCATATTTGCTATTAGCAAATCATAGTTTTCTCTATCATTGTAAACTTCCTTAATAGTAAGTTAGTCTTCTATTACTTTTAACTTAGCATTGTATTTATTCCCTGGTGCTATGCCTGTACTAGGGAATTAATACCATATTACCTTAAAGTGTTAAATTTGTAAAATTAATATTTAAATATGTTGACACAAACAACTATTTAAAGACGTTAATAAATTATTATGTACGTAATGACATTTGCTAATTACAAGCCTCAACATATTATGTACACATAGTTAATGGCCAAAGCTTGGACGCAATCAGTAAATGGTGATCGATACTCATTATACATAATATATTCTTTAGATGCAATACTGCTGGGTCCAAGCCTTCTTCTATTTACCTAGCGAAGGTTTGAGCATTGACTACCAGGCCAGCTCACTTCGGCTTGGCGATTTGAAATGTCAATGATATGTTATTAACAACATCCACCGTAGAGGTTTCCGGGTGGCGGACACACCCTCTCACTCGATCGATAATAGGCCAAGAAAAAGACTCTCACAATATATTAATCATATAAATCCATTCAGAAATTCAGGAGATATGAGGTAAAAAAGAAAATTACATAGAGACAAGATACCCGCATACAATATATATAAACCTTCCTTGAAGAATTGTTAAAATTATTAATTCAATTGAAATAATTTATTGTAAGTATATTATTATATTGTAATAATTTTAAATGAAGTTTACCATTATGTTGCACTAGCTTTTCGCCCGCGGCTTCGCACGCGTCGAGGTCGGTTCTATCACGTTTCCAAGAGAACTCTTCAAAAGTCTGGGATAAAAACTAACCTATGTTCTTTCTCAAGGGCAACTCCATCTCTGTACCAAATTTCATTAAAATCAGTTCAGTGGTTTAGACGTGAAAGCTCAACAGACAGACAGACAGAGTTACTTTCACATTTATAATATTAGTAGGGATTACACAAATATTTCCTAACCTTTCATCAAACACTCAAGGCTTTTTTATCGCAAGCGAACTTCAAACCCGCATCTTTGCTACTTCACTGCACCAGAAAACCCTCAGTTAAAGACTAATATTATTATTAATCAGACTTATAAATTGCCCACCGGCTTAGGTACTTGGCGAAATTGTCCGCTTCCTAATTGAGTTAAAAAATCATGGCATTTCGAGGCTCATTCGATTACGATATTTAAAGTTTAATTTGTGATCTGAATAAAGTGTTTTAGGTATAGAAAAAAAGCCTATTGTACGTTTAAGAGTGGGTGTCATTCGTTAGTTTAAGAAACTCAAAATCTGGAGGGGAAGTAAAATTTAGGAAAATGTACCTTAGTGCCATGAAAATAAAGTTGCCATTATCAACATGTAAGCTCTGAGATGTAAGTAACATTCATTAAAACCACGTGGTAAGTACGTCTCTTTGACAGAATGTTTATCTATCGCCATCTCCGTCACACTCAAGTTTCAAAGTATATTTACGTCTCAAAACCACAACGAAATGACATTCCACTTGCATAGCTTCCTTCTATCAAGCATCGTGGTTCATATTATTCTGTTCAAAATCGATTTATTTTTAGTATATCATCATAATAGATGACCCAATAAAGGTTATCTTAAAATGCCTATAACAAACAAGTAGTAATTTACTCGGCACTTCGACAAATGATATTATTGATCTAACTAACTGTTGGTCGCAGTCGTTATATGTGTAATAAGATTTCCCTTCTTTAACGAAGTCGTCAGCTACCTTTTTACCAAATTTCATCGAAATCGGTCCAGAATTTTAGACGAAAAGACTTAACTAAACATGCATAAAACACTCATATATTTATAATATTAGCGTGATGTCTAATATATCATAAAGAAATCACATTTTAAACCGTTTAAAGAATCTATAAAATAACACGTGGGTTTAAAATTTAAATATACCTTAGATAATCCTAATAACCATACATAGTATCTATGTATACTAATAGTCAATAAAATCAAAACAAAATTTAATCTAAATGGAAATACCAACGACTAAACACAGACATTAGGTACCTCCTTACTTAATAGGACACCACTGCTAATGAATGTACATAAATTATATATATTTAAGATAAACATTTAAAACTGTTCGTATTTACACATTTACTCAGACTCATTCACAACTTAAATACACTGGCATAACATTAACACGAATTCTTGATGTTTTAGCATACTCCACACTAGCTGGGTACCGCGGTGTTACTTGCGATTTATCTGATATACTAAAACGTTTTATAAATTAAATTGTAGGTTGTATAACCTTACCTCTGTTATCCTTTGCTCTTACTACGAGAATACTACCATTTTATGGATAAAAACCTACCCTGTGTTAGTGTGAACTATTTTCGAGACAAATTCTGTCGAAATTGGTCCAGCTATTTGAACGTAAAGAGATATCAAACGAACACACGCACAAACTTTCGCCTTTATACCATCATATACAATTTAACATAACAGGATTTTAAACGTTTGTTATTATGAAATCATGAATGGACGGAGTCATGGCTGTGAGGCCAGACGACAGATGTTTAGCAGATGCGGCTAAGATTCGTAATTTGTATGATTTATTGTCCAAGTAACACTTTTGTCGCTTTGTATTGAGATGGGTAAAAACAGTGTCATTGTGAGGATGTCTTTAAGAATAGTGTAGTAGTAATTGTTAGCAGTACTTTTTCTTAGTTTTAGGTACAGACGGTTTAAAGTACATAGTAGTAGACCAGTGATAACAACCTCTAATCAAGGCATTTGTTTTTATGCCAATCATTGGGGCTTTCAAGATCTATTTTGTACACAAAATACAGTATTTCGATTAATTTCAATAGCAATAGACAATCTGTCAGACAGTTCTCAAGTACAGTCATTACACTACGCCTTTAACCTCACCTTTTGGGTGAGAATCGAACCCATGACCTCTGGGATAGCACCCAGGGATACTGACCACTTTTTTTTTTGTATCTGGGAAAAAATGCTTTTACACATCCCCTTCCCGCCGGGGGGCGAGAGAGGGGTATGTGGGACTCCCCGTTGAACGACGTTCCCGGTACACCCACTAAAAAGACCCAGCGGCACTCCGACCTCGCCTGAGTGGAGGGGGCCTGGGAGTCTATGTCGTCCAGTCCCCCACCGGCGACTAAGGATACTGACCACTAGAGCAACAGGCCAGACAGATACTGCAAATAACGTATAAGTTACGTGTTCTCACGGTTAACTTACACTTTTAGCAGAAATATAAACATTTTACTAATAAATTAAGGTCGATAATACATTACCCACAGCTGTCGCTTAACTTGGTTATATTTTAATTAGTGGATTAGTTTTGAAAGCCATTGATAATCCCGTAATCAACATTGGGCACAGATGTTTCGGGGATAATGACATAAATATATACGTGTAGTTTGTAACGTCACATTTCAATGTATGTTGGATGGAAATTAATTGTTTCAAACATGTGTTCAGAAGGAATTAAAGTATGACTAATAGGGTCGATGACACGGAATATAAAAAAAAGATTAAGAAATTCTATAACCATCACCAGAAAATACAAAAAGGCTCACAGATTATAGGCTTTAATCTACTTATAAAAAGCTATGTTGGAACCGGCTTTCATCCTCCCTGGGTGGATTCAGCAGAATCTTCTTCTCTTTCGAATCACACTTGCAAGAGTGGTCATTGGGCAACAATAACAGTGATAAAGGAGGAAACCACTCTCTTCATCTTCCCGTTTGACAGACTCTCTGAAGCATTCAGGTATCTCTCAATTCGGATTCCACTTCGCCAATCAAGCGCAGGTAATCATCCACGTGACTAAAGTGACTTCACCAGAATATTGTGTAATAAGAATTCTCAACTACCAACCCTTCTGGTTTTACTTTGTCTATAAAAGAAACCGGAGAGCACACGGAAGAAATTTCGACCTATATCTATGTATATGAGGAACTATAATCCAGTCATCATTGTTGTTGTGTCAAGAGGTAACAATACGAGCCATTATGATTCACATACTAGTGCGACTTATGTTTACTGACGGATGGATTATATCACACAGTCATTAACTGATACGACGAACAACTACAATATATTCAGACTTCTTTTCTGTCTAGACGATCCCCCATATTGGGTATTGTAGTCTTACTGGATTTAGCGGAGTTATATGTTATCCACATGGGTAGTTGGGGAATTTCTTCGTATGTATTAAGTGAAGTTCTTTTCCCTCATCTGTCAAACTTTAATCGGTGGATCACTTGGTAAACATACTTCAGGAGTAGGTCTTCCTGCATCTTTCTGCAAGGCTAATGCATGACGCTATGCATCAGACTGACTTTAAACTTTGAGAATGATAATCCCTTAACAGGATAAAAATAGTAAGAAATCGTCCCATTTGGCATCGCGCCTTAAGCAACGACTCTCTGGAGATCTATTCTTGGTCCAATCAAACATTTTGTTGACATTTAGGAATTTGGTTTTGGTGTCGTCTTGCTGCTGGCTGCAAATTTAAATCGGCATCGGTAATTTTATTTTGGTATTTGGTTTTCGTGATCAATCAAATCTTATCTTGTCTTTCAAAAACGTTTCACAAATGTACAAAATTCTGGTTATTATAAGAAGTGTTCACAGTCTTAAAATATCGATTCTTTTGAACTCAGGGCATCACCGCAATAGTAGCCACAACAAGTAATATTGATCAGCGATGCTAGACCCAAAAGTCAAACACAAAACCTACGAATTTTCTAGACCTGACCTTGACAAAAAGCTAAAACAACCTAAACTCGTAAATCAACAAAGAACATAAACCCGTACGAAACTTAATACGCATAAAAACTGTACAATCCACCTCACATCAGTCGGAAAACTTAGGCACTAACAAAACCTTATTTCAAAGAGGCAAGGCTCATTTTCATAGTCCTTAATAAAAGTGAGGATACCTGACCTATTTAACTAGGCGACGTGAAACAACCAAAAAGTCAAACTTATCAAATAGGCCCAACATTAACACCGATTCGGACCGTGCTCGAAAGAAAACTAGATAGTTTGAAAGTTGAAGCACTAAAACACTCGTTTTATCCTCCTACCTAAGTACCTGCTACTTTTCTTTATGTAGTTCTTTCCAATCTTAAGCGAAAGACGTGGGAATTGGAGAATCAATAGCTTCATCTACTTTTGTACCTACCTTAGAATGGGTCTTGATGGCATAATTTTCCATTGTTTCCGAAACTTTGGTATCTCCTGTATTATTTCCAGTTTGGACAGTGTTTTCCAAAATCCTATGTTTCTTTATCTAACAGTTGTTAATTAAATTGGTCGGATACTTGATCTTGTATCTCAATTAGGATTGTTGCAGGACGGGACTTAATAGACCGAGCAGTGGCCTACGTCCACATACTAACAAGTTCGTAGTCATGAAGTAATTAGTTTGAGTGCATATGAATAAATAACATATTAATAAAATAGTACTTAACTTCTTTGCTAATACTAAATAAAAAAGTACCATTTCAGCCCAGATTGCTAAAAAAATAAAGTACCATTAAGAATCATTAAGCATGATTCGCCGTAGCCTTTTAAATTTCAACAGCGCTCAAGGAAAAAGGACGAAAAGAAAACTCGAAGTAACCAAACATTTATTAACCCCCTAATAACTTTCCACGGTACAATAAACATTTCTTTTCGACCAGCTAGCCCATCAGGCAGCTCAAATATTAGCTCAGGACCATTTAGCTTTGCACCAATTACTGCCGAGTTATGGCTGGCTATTTTAATTGGGAAAGTGATTAAAGTCTGAGTAACGCTGAAATATTGTACTGCAACCAGTTCATGGGCAATCCTTCAAATGGTGTGTCGCATTTTGCTTTGAGAACTTTGCGAACACTGCCGTGTGCTCTCAAACAACTCAACTCAACTCAACATGTATGTACACACAAGGTTTGAACACAAAACTCTTTCCAGAAGCATAAACAACACGTTGATAGTCTGCCTCGAGGTTGATAGACCATCGACCAAGTCAAACATCCCACGGTTATTAATGGTTTCCAATAAAGGGCATATTTACAGTGTCTAAACCATATCCGAATTTTTTGCTTATCAATTTATCAGATACTAATAACGTAGATGAAAAGTGATTCATCGAAATTGTTCAAATGGCAAATAGCAATGTTAATTGAACCAACTTAGGTTCTCGGCACGCGAACTGAATTGAAGCTTTAAATGTTATTCAAATTGTTGCAAAAGCTATCGGACTACCTGTAGCTATGAATAATGAGTTTCTATTAATGTATTATTGGAAAACTATTATTTGCATTATATTCCTATAAATACTCAAAATTTTGCAACCGCATATTTAATTCTCGCCATTTCGGTTTGTTTAATTTTATAAATTTGTTTTGTTCACTTTATACTTCACATCATTCAAGCTAGGTTAGATCGTAGTCAGTCGATTGCAGAGTTGATCGCGAATAACCTTTGTCTTCGATAGGCTGCCCTGCCATCAATCGGTATTAAACTCGCACATAGCAAGTTATAGGATATCTCTCGACAACAACAGTCATTTCCAAGAAAAACCATTCTAAATCGCCAAACAATCTAACATAATCGAAGGAAGCAATCAATTTGCTGGCACTTATAAAAATTAATAAAAATAAACAAAATAAGAGAAAAACAAGCATGGCCCGAAAATGGGGCCATGTGTTTATTAATTACATTAAAAGCCCATATCTATAGCGTCAGTCTGCTGATACAGATAACAGTGGCTAATCTCGCCAACCACTGTGTAAAAGATACGGTCGAAATTGTATCAATATTCTAAATGTACCCAGATTCTTTGAGATTACAAATACTCGAGCATTCGAAAATCTCAAGTTGATGCAAAGGTGTAAGAGGAAATTTTTGGACACTACGAACTGAATATTGGATTAATGAAGTCAGATTTATGAATGATTGATGAAATTAATCTTTTTTTAAATCTAATGTAATTAGTGTGATTGGTAACTGTGATTGGTGTCGAACAACAAACAAATAGACAGATTTTGATAGACGACGAATTTGAAGAAGAACTGCGCTTGTTGAGTTTAAAGTTTTGCAGTTCCGAGGTGGATAGGAAATAAGCAAACAATGTTTGGCTTGCCATACAAGTGGATTTCTCAGTATCACCTAACATTTAATAAATAAGTGGGAGCTATTCAGGCGTAGGTATTTAATCAAGGTGGTTGCTGTGGGTAGTCAAGTAAACAGCCTTGTGTGAGTCATCATGAATGTCCCGAGTTGTGTTATTATAAGTTCATTTGTCATTTGTTTTAATCCAAATGTTCAGATTGTCAATTTTTCAACTACTTCTTTGAACCTTCCAATTTAAACTTTTAGTACTGGATCGAGTGAGAGACTCGTAAATAATTATCCTGCGGGTCAAATATCGCAAGCTGAATTAAGACTAATTTGTCTGATGATTGAGATGTTTGCATAAACACTTTCAAGTCAATGTTTTCAGGTGGCCTGGTAATGAAACAATGATTGAGCCATGATTTATTCGATTCATTCTCACTAGGCGCATCTAGCAGCATATGTGTATACAAGACTTATCAAGTTACATTTTAAAAACTTATTTAATTCATCCTTTTGCGTTTTTCTTCTACTATTTTTCCTCTCTTTTCTTTAAGCTGGCTTCATTCATAACGTTACTTAACCAACACATTAAAACAGTTCATTGTCTGTTCATATTGTTTATTACACTTAACATTACCCCATTCCCGTTTGTTCCTAATTAGACTAAAAGAGATAGCGCACCGCAATTAACGTTAAAAAACAGACCACTTAATTGTTTTTAAATGGCCTTAGAAATTCATTTAAGTAGAGCAAAAACAATGCTACGAGAGTTTACCGAAAATCATAATTACATGTCATGAACATTTGCCTTGGTTTCAATTTGGTATCTAAATGGTTTTTTTTAACATATGGCAAGAAAGTGAAAACATACCTGACTACGTCACAAAGATTATAATGTTTGTAGTTTGTAATAAGAGTATTTTTTATGAACGTTTTTGAATATGTTAACGTGCCAAAATCATCGAGCATAAATAATAGACTTGCGGAGTCTCTTCCAGAAAACATGAAGTATATTAAACAATAGAGCAAACATATCATAAACAATGTTACTAAAGAAGCAAGCAACTTAGGCAACTTTCAAAACAAATTAAAACTTCTGATTTTCGAATTAATTTTACGCACGGTCATCCATTTTGTTTCGTTGCTACTAACTCGGTGTCTGGTCAGAGTAATAACAAAAAGTTTAGAACACAATAGGGTGGGTCGGCCGGCCTATTTTCACACGTCGCTGTGGTAGGTAGTCGGGTACTTGCGTTGCTATGGCAACCGACAGTATTAATTACTGTTTGTCAGGTTATGATAAAGGTATCTCGCCGTGTTGTAGCAAATGCTTGTATCATTATAAGAGCTGTTAACGGCTCTGTTATGAATTAAGTTTCCGATTTTTGAGGTGCTTACAAACTTAAAAGAGAACTTTCACAGAAAATCATTTTGACAAATTGTCAATAGACTTCAAATTTTTGTCCTCTATCGACACAATGAAGAATTCCTCTAGTTAAAAGCCTATGAGACATCAGCTGATTAAATACTATAAGTCTATTTAATTAAACAAATCCTCAAGGTCGGACGTAACACGTGCCAATGTTCAATAGCGAAATATAACAAATACTTATAATACTTATGGAGTGTTTTCATAACAGTATGCTTTTATTAATGGTTTCCGCCAAAGAAAATAAAAGTGAACAAGTCACTTGTGTTTATGAATGGTGCCTATCTACGCAAGTGAAGAGCATTTGCAAACGAGCTGTATTAGTCTGTTCTGTTCGTTATTTAAATGAACAATATGGCTGCCGGTATTGTTTTTTTTTTAACCACAGGCACACGCACTGCCATGTTATTTAATAATGTTGTAAATATTACTTAGTAACGTTCGAGTTACGTATTTTTAATTAGAAATCAAATTTTGAATACTTTTTACGAAGTTTGGAAGGAGCTTCACATTTTCAAACCACAGCAATCATTATACTGTTACAATTTCAAACCAATCACACAGGTTATACTTAGCTAATTTAAAGCATGGCTGAAATAAACATAGAAGTCGCTGAATGTTAGAGTAACGTAACATCTGTCTGGCGTAAAATTATCCTACTGACAAATTCCTTTGCTTAAAAAAAGTAAAACAAATATGGCGGCTAGTTACCAAGCGGCGTCAACTGTTCCCAGTGCAGCTCGGACCGTGGACCGAGTACACTCTTTTATTTCTATTGACGAAGCTCCCTTTTTGTCCCGCTCACAGTGAGCTCTGACAAATTTTATTATTGCTTTGCAACTTGTTGGGAATAAAACAATAACGTAACGGGATAAAGACGTCGACAACTGATGGTATGAATGTATCTAGGAAGTCGATTGTTGAAGAGAGAATTTGGTTAATAATTATAGACTAAGGTAATTAAATTTAGTTCAAAAAAGTTTCTCAGACAATCCAAGTCTTTAAGTCCAAAGGTTGCTTATTAAAATGAAAATACAGTGTTTTTTTTTCAGTAATAAAATAACTGTTAAAATTGTTGAGAAACATTTCATTTGAATCGACTTAAATACGTAACGTCATATGCAACTAGCATAACAACAGCTCATCGATTACCTCTATAGTTTTATAGCCAGACCAATCACGACAGATAAAGTACCGATCGATACATTGCGTGCTACATCCCATTAAAGACAAATGAATTTTTGAATAACCAAGCAATGTATGCTAATGAAATGATAACAGTACCGCAGACGGTACTAAGGTCGAGTATGTCATCTCTATATTATACCGATTTGACCTTTTCTGTGATATCGATTTCGTTTTGACGTATGTGCGTACAGTCGTCACCGAAAGATTTTTATTTTTTTATTGGTTCGCTCACACACGACACGTGATGCTTGGTTGCTGTTTGTACTTGTACCTACAATCCAACGACCAAGGCTATGGCATGAAGATCCAATTACATTTAAGTAAGTTATTTGAAACAGCGCTTATTTCATATACTTACAATAAACTGACAGGGATTTAGTCCAAGATAGTTTTTAAACCAATTGTCATTGATTATGTAGTAAATACTTAATTAAAAAAAAGTGGTAACAAAACTTTGGCGTTTCTATTGTTCTCCGTCGTTGAGGTTCAATCTACTCCCATTCCAAATTTAATCAAAATCGGTAGTTTAGTTTTGAAAGCTTAACAAACATGCAGATAGAGTCACCTTCACATTTATAACGTTAGCATCGCTTAGGTATTAGTTTATACAGACGTTCACGACTAAATACCAAACGTACTTAAACTCCGCATTCAACCAGTTAAAGAATGTGTAAGAATTCCAGTAACGAAAAATATGAATACATAATCGTTACATGTTTGTACACCTGACAATGATAAGGATTGTTTGCATTGATAAAGCAGGAATTTGATGTGTCTGTCCAGTAGTCAAATAACATACTAAAGTACTAGATGAAGACGCCATGACAGTTGGTAATTGTAACTTTGGCAACTAAAAAATGTATAGTCTG
This sequence comes from Trichoplusia ni, assembly GCF_003590095.1. NCBI lineage: Eukaryota > Metazoa > Arthropoda > Insecta > Lepidoptera > Noctuidae > Trichoplusia > Trichoplusia ni. The sequence goes on from NC_039485.1 coordinate 9,798,384, forward strand.
TCAATATGATATATGAAAACTTTGGACGTTTACTACCTTAAAACTTGTATTTTGAAAGTTAATGAATAAGAGGAATTTACCCTTTTTTCAGTACATATATACATACCCGATACATGGTAAGTAATTTCAGTTTCCGTCAAGGGTGAGACCTCGTAAGAATCTTTTAGTAGTTTTCCACTTGTACTTTATTGATCAAGTGAATCTAAGACAATATTGATTACCGACATACTTTCAAACGCCTACCAAATCAAGTTTACCAAACAACCTTGTTTCACCCTTGTCTGATATCAAACTTTGTACTTATATTCAAGACATAAGTTTCACCCTACAATTTCATAAGTGTCTATGACCTAACATTGATCTGATTTGACCTGTCTCGTTATTGAAGCCATTTGAAGCTGCCAAAAGCCAGTGGTCTGAGTCCTGGCTTTGTTTATGAAACCAAGGCATGTTACTTACTTGGAACATGTATGTATTGTTTCATATTTCATACTACATTCGCTATTTATCTGTGACGTAATGTTAAACATCTCGTAGTCTTCTTAATAGCTGTCAAGAATGCGTTTAAGATCAGTTTTCAGATGCTTTTTGTTTTTGAGGTGAATTTTAGTAATTGACTGTCAAGGTTTGGTCGAAGTTATAAACTTGGTGGCAGAAAAGGAAAGTTCAGATCATTTCAGTATATTAAAAGAGATATTTTTAAGTCACTTAGTGATTGTAACTTGAGGACTACTTTTGCCCTCACATTACGCTTATTTGGTAGATCTAATGAAACCTGTAGCAGTTCAAAATTTCTTACGTGGCATGATTATTTCACGAAAATTATTAATACGACATTATTTTTCTTAACATCTACAGGTACAATAACGGTAACTTAATAAGACTGAATGATTTAATCTAATCTATTTAAGTAAGCAATTTAGTAAAGAAGAATTTGCCCTTTAGTTCATGTAACGACGTTGAAAAGGGTGCAGCACAGCCTTACAGGTAGAATCATCAATTTTATAGACTATTGGCAATCGATGTATCGACTAGGTAAGGCCACCAACAAAACTTGATAAGGTATATCAGATTTACAAACTGCTAATCACAATCAGTGACCATTACGATAATGGTGTTTAGTTATTGTGGAATGCTCTCAATACTGACTTAATTAAGTAACTCAATGCATTTTGTCGTGATAAGATGTCTTATAAATACCGAGGAGTTCGTAACTTAGTTATAGCTGCATAAATGGATTCATCACAGGTTAAGCTACACTTGACGCGCTCGGTACGTAGATGGGTGACCATCTTTGTCATAACGAGTTCCTCCGTGTTTTGGAAGGCACATTAAATTCTGGGTCCCGGGGTTATTCATACACCTTTGACAGTCGTTACAGGTAGTCAGATGCTAGAAAATCTGACAACCAGTCTAAGGGGTATTGTGTCGCCCAGGTAACTGGTTTGAGGAGGTCAGATAGGCAGTAGCTCGTTGTAAAACACTGGTACTTAGCTGATGCTAGGATGATGATGAAGTCTTATAAATCTGACAGTGTTTAGTAATTCTGGTGTTGATTGTACCTACATCAAAGTGCATCGAACAATCACAAACACATGTAGGAGGTAATAGGCATTAATCCTACAACAGTTGACGCAAGAATCTATTAGTTTTAATGAAAAGCATTGTGTTGAGAAGCCATAAGTTACCCAATGTTTAATGGCCTGAGTAGGTATACTGTCATAGAAACTTAGATACGTGTTAGTAAGAAGGTCGGTAGATATCTTACAGAGTTACAGATCACAGATCAGGTAAACTGTGAATTTGGAGTTGGTTTTATTTTAATAAGGTAACTAGCTACAGCTCATAGCAACACGTAAAAAACGCAAGTATATCAAACCTACTTTCACAATTTGAAAAATGAAAAAAAAGAACTATAGGGCTTTACCTACATACTTCAATCTTATACCAAATATTAATTTTAACCTGAAATTGCTTATCTAAGAGTAGGAAACTACTACCTACCTGTTAATGTAATCCGTTGTGAAAACAGACGAATAGAGATATTAAGTAAACCCTAATTTAATTATAGCCAGCCAGTAACCTAACTTTCAATGAAGTCATGTTCAGCTTAAGTACGGAGGCGTTGCTACCTACTAGTTTAATTAACTACCTGGTTTCAAAATACAAAAACATGGTTCCAAACAGAAATGGGATAGCATGGCACTGACTCAGCTGATCTACCAATAGATTACATAGATAAGTTTTGTGTGAGACTAACGGACTCGAAGCGAAACATTCTCACAGCTGAGAAATAAGTTTGTTACTTAGTTTTGTGTTAACTAATGACACTAGTCGCTTTACGACAATCCATATTATGGTGTCGCAGCCGATATGCACTTATGTAGGTGTGCGTAGTCTCAGCTTTCTCCCAAAACGTGGGCGACAGCGCGCTCCCATTCATGATCCGTCTGTGTTTACACCGCGCACACTATCCAACGATACTCGTTGCCCGCTGCTACGGAAACAAAAATAACGCTACACAAATCGCTGGGAAGGTATCGAGATAACGATTGTTTACCTGCGATTACCGCATATTCAAGGTAACCAACCTATAACGCACTACAACGTTAACGTTTACACGTTAATTCACCGACTCACAACTTTAATTTCGCATCGAAACTCTGTTGACATTGAAAACAGTTACGCAAGTTGATGCAATTTTCGAAAGAATCAAACTCTGCAAGCTAATGTTCCTGTTATGAGACTGAACTCACGTTCCCCGTCTTTAGACACAACAAAAAGCCGGGCGAGTGCCGTATTTAAGACAGTCCCCCTTACCTCTGTCGCTCGAACGTATCCTGCGAGGACTACACAAGACAGCCATAGGTATATCCTCAAATGCATCACAACAATGTGAACCGGACCGGTCGCACCAGCAGTATGACACAATCACACAATATTAACACAGCACAAAACAATCTGCTGTTATGTTATTCCACTAACACCATACACACGGGTCGAAACAGCGCGCGAAACGACATGCGGCGTCGGTTTGCGATTGTAGTAAACTGAGTGGCGCTTGGAGCTCGGTTCAGTGCGTTGAGGGCGCGCGCCCCGCACGCGGCGCGCTCGTGGCCAACTTCAATCGAATAGGCCGCGTTCGGTCGTCGCCCGATGGTCGATGGAGCTGTATTTCGCGTCACGCACTCCTATTTATTACGTCGAAGAATAATGGCCTAGTCGTTGCGTTCACAAAAACAGGCCCCTAATTCTGCGTCTTTTCGAGATACAAGCTATATAACCAACTTCGAACAGTTTGTACTACGTCTACGAAACAGCTTGTTCTAAATTTGGTCAAGGGAGAGACAGAAATATTATTTGCTGGGGCGACGACCGTATGTATAACATTGAAGAGACTTCAAAACAAACAACTCATACGATAGCTATCTAAAAGCGTCCGATACAAGTTATTCCCTGCCAAGACAATAACATAAAATGAAGAGAGACACTTGTTGTGTTAACAAGAATAGGTCAATTAGAACTATTATCATTGTTCAATCTAGCTAGCGGTATTTTGCGAAAGTAAAGGTACTATTGTAAGGTAATATTAAGACAAAGATACATAGAACTACATATTATTATGTATTGAAACAACAACATAATCATCAATTTATAACAAGTGAAAGTGGTAGTACTGCCATCTGTCGGAGAAGACAAGAATAGTTTTAAACCACGTTCACAACTTAGCCACTTGTGTTAAATTTTGAAAAATATGCAACTTATTATCATTATTGTTGAGACAATCACATCCAGGTTTTATTAAGAAATTTTAAACAATAAATTACTTCACCGGTACCCGAAAAGTCCATGCCGAAAGTGGTACTTTTCACCTAGTGTTAAGTGTTAATGATTCGAGCGTCTTCCGCTAGATGGCTCTGTACCTATAGTTTTGACACAAACAGATTTACACGACTAAACATATAGAGAACGCAAAAATCACATTTATTTAACGTCTTTGTGTACCTATACTTCCGTCTAGCTGATATTACCAATTCTTTTGTTTGTTCGTTCATGATATCGAACTTCGAAAAAATCAGTTATCTTTTAGTATGAGAACGTGTCTTCTAAAGAAATAAAATATGTTTCTTTACTTTCGAAGGATTACAATAAAACACGAACTTATAATGCTTTCGGAAAATATATTAGCAGAAGTGCAGAACTAATTTAATCTAAATAAAATAAAAGCAAATTGTTGACATGCCTAAAACTTAATTAGCAACTAATTATTGTTCCATTGGCCAGTTACACTGTTTGAAGTACAATATTTATTCTTGAGTTATATTGCCTATTTTTATTTTTTTTCCATGCTGTCCATCTTTTCTTGGTGACGTTTGATAGCCTCCTGGTGATGTTGGATCTGTTTCTCGTGGAAAGATATCTCATTGGACAACTGGTTCTTCAGTTGCTGGAGCTGCTCCTTTTGCTGCAAAATAAGACCATTATTAGAACATAGATCTCGATGTCGTGCAGTTGGGGAGGCCTATGTCCAGCTGTGGACGTATATGGGCTGATGATGAAGATAATAATGAGTAAGGTTTAATTAGCAATGTTTTACTTGCTAGTTTTTTTATATATTAGAACATGGTATACTTTTTGAAGAACATGCAATGTTTACTATGAAAGTCCCACTTGCATAAGTGAATCTTAGCTTTTTTTTATCTCTATTGATAATTGTTTATTAAACAAAGTGGTGGACATTGTTACAAAAACTTGAAAAGCATATAATAATTAATAATATCAGCTAAGATACATCCCACTGCTAGGCCCAGGCCTCTTCCGATATAGAGAAGGACCATTGATCACCACCCTGACTCACTCCAGATTTAAAATTTCAGATTCATATATTGGGAATGTTTTGATTCACTGTTTGTCAGTGGTGTCTTAAATAAGTAAGAAAGTTGAATGGTCATCTTGGTACTCTGCCCAAGTTGGGATTGAGCTTACAAATCCATGCATAGAACTGCAAGGTTATCACAACATGAAATACATGTTAACCTTGACAACCCATCGCTGGGCATGGGCCTATTCCACCTAGTCATTCTCTTCAGCTTGTAGTGAATTAATAGCTAAAAGCTTTTGTGCAAATCTTTAATATTTAAGTTTAACACCTATTCTTATGGTCAGGGGTTAGATTATTGTCGCTTAATTATTTGCAGAAATATTAAAGAACCTAGAATCTTCATCATTCAAATAATGGTAATAGGATACATCAATACATACATATATGTATTAGTTATCACACATAGACGAAACTGCGTGGCCACAGCATATGAGCAATAGATGTGACTACCATTATAAAAACAACTTAATTTTGATGCATTACGGCCGAGCCTTATTCAGCCTATAAAAATCATCTCCAGTATGTGATGACAACCTTTTCATAGAAGTACTGTTCCTCTCTAGCAGCCTCCATTTTGCCGAAGGCGCCTCCAGCCTCGCGGATGGACCCACCGCCACCGCCTCCCTTGCCGACACCAGCACCAGGGTCACCACATGTGGTCATTCTGTAATCAGAAATGTTACATTTTAACTACCGACTCAGAGAAAACCTATGTCATTCATCTAAGTAATTTTAGTGGTTGTGTTTGTCAAATAGTCGAAAAGCAGACTCTCTCAATCTATTTAAAATTATAATAGTGAAATATTTTATAAACACAAAAAAGAAATTTCACACATTAATCAGGATGCTATATTTAGAAGTTATTGTTTGTTTTTGTAATGATGAAAGACTAATGCAATCAACAACAGAAGCTTAGTCATTTGCTAGAAATATCCATCCTAGAAAAATCACAACATTGCTTTGCTTTCCATATTAAAAAGTATTATTATACCATTACTTTCCTAACTTTCCTATTTATATCATAGTAAAAAGCATGTATTCAGTCCTAACCAAACCAATTCAATGAAATACTATTTCTGCTCCACAAACCTTGGTTGACTGGTTCAGGATACATAAAGTATTATCTACATCACAAGATGTCATATAATAATATTTTGTCTGTTATTATATTAATTTTATATGAAAAGTATTTAATAAAAACAAACATGCATTTTCAGTTGAACATTTTCATAGTTAAAAAAGCTGTAAATTATATACTAAATCTTACTTTTTGTTTAAGAATTTATGATATAATGGTCATGGGTAAACAAACATATCCATTATCCATCTCATAAACTTAAAAAATAAATAAAAGAAGTATACTGTAGAGGCGAGGCAAACTGTTTGTTTTATTATATGTGTACACTGAGTCATAATAACACACTTGTTTTACTCCTTTTATTTGATTTATGAAGCAAACTTGCGTTTTTCATGATTGCTACCAATAATAAATATATTATATAATATCTATAAAATGAAAACATAGAAATGAGGGTAAGTTTATTTTAAACAAAAGATACACAAAGAATTAAGCTTAATATATATGTTACAACATTAATGGTTTTTAAACGACAAATGCAACAAGTGCAAAACAAATAAGGAATGCCTTGCATGGATGATTTTAATAATAAACTTTTCTTACATTGTAATTGTAAACGAAAACACGATAAGGGAAAGTATTAACTTTGAGTAGAACGCTTAATCAGTGTTGCGTACTATATTAAACTGCGCAGCTTGCACTTGCAATAACATTGGACAAGTTGAAGAAAGAAACCTGTCATGACACTATAAATAGAACAATATATTATTTTTATCTGACGAATTTAATGATGATCAACGTACTTATATTATGTTTATTAGTAAAAATACTATAGATGCATATTTAAAGTTGTAATTCCAGGTTAACTTGTAATATTGAGGAACAAAGAACAATAAAAATATTATCGAAAATGTTTGAATGTTGCGTAATAAAGCGTGCCGGTATTTAAAAATAAGCCTCACCTTGCGCCAACAATACAGCGAGGAGCAGAAATTCCTAGTCTGCGGAGACTGTTCATGATGGAATTGATTAAATCCAAATATTACAACAAAAGTGTTCTTCAAAATACTTGAAAATTTAGTTTGGGAAGTGTATGTGGAATGGGGAAACTGGAAAAATTATTTGATCGTAATGGTGTGAATTTGTAAAATGTCAATAAATTGTCAAGTTAAATGCCATAGATAGTTGAAAAATTGTTTGAATATTTGGCTTTTGCTCTACTGGAAGACATTAAGGTTACTATTACTAAGGACAGAAACAATACAAAAGTTGATTTGTTTACTAAATATCGCCCAAGACGGTAAAATATAATGACCTATTATTATGTAAACATCTTCAATCCACTTGACTTCTAGTTGTTAATGTAAGAATTAAAATTATGACACTAATAACATTTTAAAATACCTTTTCATATTAGACAGGATTGACTTCATTATGATGTTCAGGTTTAAACGTACATATCTTTGTTTTAAATACTGGTGTTCTTAAAGTATCAATTTGATAAAAAAAACACGTGTAATTGACTGACCAGAACGATTAAAGTAGTTATTTATTCAAAAAAGACGCGATGATGGTAAATGAAATATCTAGCGATCAGCTTATAGGCTAATTAATATATATCGGAAGGATAAAAATAATCCCAAAATAATGTACTCATGTTGGAGGTGAAATGATTATTTAAATCATTAATCGCACAATTCAGCTAAAACTTTATTCAGTAATGTGTATATTTAATGAGGCTGTTTGGCTTACTTTAGTAATGTACGTGCTACTACACACAGATTGCCTTACCTTGTAGCTCGTCCGTGGAAAATTATTTGATATAATAAGTATTTATTTTATTTTTTAACACTATTTAATTGCATTTTCTTGCAATAAATTATCTTTACCAATCGTTACAGTCTCTGTGTTTCCACTAGTTTCTAACTACATAATCTAGATGGTTTACAGTTAGAAATACTGAATATTTTTTTATAAACATAAAATTATTTATGTAACATTAAAAGTATCAAACTCTGAACCTTAGACAGATTGATGCGCAAAATAAGGTCACATTGTCTACAAGTTCAGCGACATCACAAAGTTAGAACAGAGTTGAGTACATTGCCTTTTAATATTTTGAAATAAAGATTTCTGATGGTTCGATAATAATTGAATACGAAGCGAATTATTACCTATTCCAAATAATATTAATCAAATAATTTAAAGAAAAGAAAAAGTCCCAACTGTTTAGAATTTGTCGCATAGACAAGACTCAATGGCGGGAATCATAACGCATTTGAAAGTGCATATATGCGCAAGGAACAGAGTTATTTTTTACACGTATGTTTTAACCCTATTTTATTTCTACAAATTTAATAAAAACAAACTAGAAAATTATACGTACGACATCTCCTGCTGTTTTGCCCATAACACGTGTTTTAATTTCTGCTCTGCAATGATTTTATTGAGCTCAGCTGTTTCTCTCATTGCCCTAACAACTTGCCGTTCTTCTTTTAATGTTTCCATTTTCATTTGCTTTTCTGCTGCAGTGTACCTAAAATATGGATAATGGAGGCTTTTGAGTAAATTGATAAAATTAATATAGGTACTCAGTTCAATAATATACCCTGGGTAAAAAATTTAATCCAATTTCCATTGTAAATAGCAGAATCGGGGCCCTAGTTGCAAAGTTTATAAAAAATGATAAACAAAATTTATAGTTATTTAAATAAAAAAATAATATAATAATACTCACTTAAAATACTCTTGTAATTCCCTATGAAAAGGATTTATTATCTTATTTATCTCTTCGTACGGTTTGTCAGTCAGAGCTGAAACGTGTCTTTTATTTTTTGAAGAAGCGTTTTCTTCTGGTGTATCAAAATCATTGTTTTCAGAGATTTGATCAGAAACTGATGATGCCGATGACTCCATCTGACTTGTAGTATTCGTCTTATCACGTCGAGAATCTGTATCCACAGAGGGTAATGTAGTGTTAATACCGCTACAACTGGGATTGTCTATTTCCCTGAAATAAAAAAATCTATTAAAAAAAAATAAACGTCAAAGTGAAAAACTATCTCTTTTTTTAATACATATAATGTTAACGTTGTTGTATTTAATTTAGTGATATGTGTTTGTCAATTATCTTTGGAAATTTATTAATTAAAAGGTAGGTATGCTTTATACACTGTAAAATAAGCTATGCAATATAATTACATGAAGCTTAAACTTACTCATCAATGCACTCGGTTTTAATTTCTATATTAGCAGTAATAGATTCATTTAAGTTTTCACTTTCGCCTTTTACAACACCATCTTTAACTAATTCTAAAATATTACACACTTCTAAAGACAGCCGCGAGTAATTATGTATCTGGGGGCCATTTAAAGCTATTTCTTCACGAGCTATTCTTTTCATGTTTTGCCATTGCGTCTTAACTTTCTTGATTGAGCTTCCGGTAAATTTGCAGCCAAATTTTACCGAAAGCTCTCGTAAAATCTCGTTCCATGCGACGTCCTTTTCTTCGTAATGATTGGGGCCATTATTTGTTTTAGTAACTACTACTTCTTTACGTTGTTTAATTAACTCTAGTAGGTACTGTTTTTCTTCAAGCGACCAGTTAGGTGTCCTCAACCGGCGATTGTTGTTAAGTTTAATAATCTTGCCCATTTTCCGCGAAGCGTCACAAGGAACGTGGTTGATCTTTTGCAACGATTTGTTGCAAACGATGCACTCGACGTCCAAAATTATCGGTTTCCACATTTAAAAAACAACTGAGCAACGAAAAACGAGTGAAAACTTTGACAAGCTATAGACAGCGCTGCTAATTGTACACTGTTTAAAAAACAATTTCCGAATGAAGTTTGTAATGGACTATTTTTGAATCATAGAACCAGTGTGAAATTAATAATTTAAAAATATTTTCTATGAGGCGACGACTTCTATGAGACCAAGAGTCATAATTTTTTTAATGTAATACACTGTTACTAAGTTACTGGCCGGTTGTAACTCCTGGGAATCCTGATACTTTTTTATTTTTTTTACAAATTTATATTCACATTCGGATGAGAAAATCAAAACATTTTCAGAAAAAATAATAAACAAGTCGAAAAAATTACGTTTTGCAGTTACATATTTACATACCTAATTTTCTTTAAATAGGTGCGTTAAACTAATACCCACCTATTTGGTAACTTGTTTTATTAACGTCATAATGATTGATGTTTTAATTAATTATTTCAACTTTTTCATTTAGATAATATAAATTGTATTTAATAAAAAGTGCGTGAATTATGTGTTGCAATTGAGTTAAAAGGTAAGCGTAAGCATTTTAATTTCATTAATTGGTCAATAACATGCTTTAAAACTTTTATATTGGTCATGTGTTCGTTTATGTGTTGTTCCGTACGTTTGAATCCCTTTTACAAACATCGATTATAAACTCGTGGCTTAATACTTTTGTGCTGACTTTCGAAGATTCGCTTAAGTTTCCATCAAACAATGGGTAATTTATTCTAGCTTTATTACCCATGTCCAAAATAGTTTTGTTACGAGAACAAGAGACTGTATGGGCTTTAAAATCATTAAACAAAGTATAACGATTTTGTCTAGACTGTATTTTACTTAAGCAAGCCATTAAAATGCGTTGTTTTTCAAAATACAGCTCACTTTATAAGGCATCGTTTACGATGTAAATCTTGAATGCATGAAATTAGTACTTTGTCGGAGAGTTGCTTAGGTGACTGTGTGCAAATTCTGGTAGATGGCGGTAGTAGGTACAGGGTTGAGTTTTCAAGACATTCAGTAGATTGTTGATTATTAGATATTAGAGTTTGGCTTTTTAGTATAGATCCGGTGTCTATTTTAACCCAGTGTCACAATTATGATTCATACTAATCGCCACAGAAGAAGACTTATAGACTTCAGATAGCTGAATGTTTTTATATATTAGATAGATACGTAGATAATTCACGACATCTGCATAATGTTTGTTTTTTTTATGGCTTTAGGTAATGGTAGACATCGATATTTGTGTTTTATTCTATAACAAGAACAAAGTTCCTATCTTATAATATCGATTTCACATGGTCTACGTAACTTAACTGAAAATTGCATAATATCCTTAATACAAAATATTTTTACTCTCCTATCTACCTACCTACCTAAAATAGGTCCCATTACATATTTTTTTGCAAGTTTTATTAGCTGTTAGGCCATAACAAGGATTCTGTTGCTGCCACAAGGAGCAATAACGAAATAGGCAACAAGTTTTTGAAGAAAGTGAAAACTGAAAGAACGTCTGGTATCTAATGCAAATATTTAAAAAAACATGTCACTGACATTATAGATAAACCTTCGCTAATATTATTTTAGTTTCATTCGAGACATTTAACTCTGAGCTAGAACCGGAAAGATTTTTTATCATAATTTGTAATTTAAAATTCGTGAGAAACTGGTCTCGTTTGAACCGCGCGAAATTCGGTCTTTTTGTTAAAAAATGCGTGCAAAACACAACGTGTTCACACTCAATCAATATTAGTCACAATAAATGCATTATTTAATAATATTAATTATGAGATAATATTGTCACAATAGTTTAGATTTTAGTGTGGATTGAGATCCCCTGTGGGTTAATTAAGACAGTCGTTCGTAGAGGCTCCGAGGTGAAACACGTTTGCCATCCGCATTCATCCACATTTCTTAATATTTACAGTGCATTCTTTTTTATTTATTGACAGTGTATCACTACTACCTACACAGTTTAGTGCAATTGGGACTGTTGATGATTGCTCAGTGAATTAAAAGTTGTTCTTTAGAGAATAGATGTTGTGAAACTAACAGCTCTATTGGGTTTCTTACCGGTGAGTTTTGAAATAGAACCTATTTGATACTGTTTGGTGTTACCCAATTTGTTATGTAGGGCTTACAAATTACATTTTACATTTCTAGTCTGAAAATGAGTGATAGTAATTTCAGATTTATTTATTAACTTTAAACTTTTAAGTGGAAAAAAAGTTCGAGAGTTTTTTTTTTAATTTTCGTACCTGCTTTTATTTAGGTGTCCTATATGTTCTTAGTTACAAGTGATTCGGATGTTGTAGTCTGATTGAAGCAATCTTTGTTGCCGAGTCCTATGTCCTAATGACCGCTTTGCGACTTCCGTTTTAAACACAACAAAATGTAGAGTTTGCTCTAGCATTGAAGGACTATTATATTACGAATATTTTTAATTATTATAGGACGAATATTTTCTTATATTACAATATAGGCTACGTAGTTCCTTCAAAATATATGAAAGGTTGCATTCAGACAAGCTTAGCGCTACAGAACAAAAAACCACACTCAGTTATCTTCATCTACTTTTAAGATAAAAAATATAATTATTTGTTTTAAATCAAAACTATGCCATGTTATTTGGACTAAAGTTCGTAAATTTTCCGCTGTTCATCTCCACGTTGCTTTCGACCATGGGAACCCATAAATGTTGTGCAATAGACCGTAAGATGTGTTTATATTATTGCACAACATTTTTGGGACCACGCAATGTAAAAAACGGAGGAATTTGAGTGAGTAGGCAATGTTGCGAGGCGATATAAAAACGAAATTAATATGATCATTAAATTCGTAACGTTCTAATTAACTAATTAGTTGATTGACAATATTTCTAATGGAATGTTGAAGATAAAAAACTTGATTTTATTTCGAAACTAATTGAAGTAGTTTAAAAATAAAAAAAACTAGTTTGAGATGGTTAAAAAGTACTATTCGTGTTAAAAGCCTTCTGGCCGCCAATAGTCCTTCAACACTATGTCGAAGACGAACAATATACAAGAAGAAGGATCACTATGATAGATAAACAGGATGAAGTTCTATAAAAAAAGACATAAAACAACCTTATTAAGTTTTTACAATCCCACACATATTATAGGAAACACTGCGTGGTAGTTTTTCGGCATTCCAAACCAAACAGGCTTTTTCTAACTTGTATTTCAATGCTAAACAGTCTTTAACTTTTTACATATAACTAAAATGTATAAATAATTCATGAATAAATAATTAAAAGCTGTTAATCAAATATTCATAATCGATTTAAGCCACTGTAAAGCTTACTTGCTTATGTTGGCAAGAGAGCTTTGATACTTTGGTAGGTACTTTCGATTTTATTTTAGGTCTATCAGTTCTTGCTATCAATTTAGTTGGTTAACCGCATCTCTTTCTATGTGGATGACCAATATCACACCAAAAATATGCCTAAGTATATCCGTTATTAAACTAAACTACCTATCCATATTCCAAATTATATTAGAATCGGTTTAAGGGCCTTGAAAACGGGCAGGTGGACGGACAGAGGTGGATTTTAACATTAGTATAGAATATAGTGCTAGATATAAATAAGAGTTACCATAAAAAGCTCTAATTATTTCTAGATAAGATTAAAACTTCAAAATATTCGTACCACGTTACTTAAATATAATCTTCGTTTCTAATTCAATCGTAACCGCAAAGAGGCCTTAATATTGTACAGTCAGTAGCATAAGTTCCCTAAATACACCAATAAATACATTTTTAAATGGATCCTAAAATCAAGTCGCATAAACACCCAAAATTTACCAACAACTTGTTGAGCACCTTATGCGTCCAATACCATGGACGGATTTAAGTACTTTTGGCAGTTCGTGAATCTACATTTGTTAGTCGGTTTTTCTTGCTGGCCATACCGGATAAAAACGAAACATTAATTTATTCACAGTGAACTAACGAGTATACTAAGGTAATCTGACACTGATGCCGGTGGTAAAGTTACCATGCATGGAAAGCGGGCCGTTCCCCTCAATAGAAATGCTTCACTCGTTTCCTATATCATAAGCAGTATTGATGACGTATTACGACGATCATACTTAGTTGTAGAAATCAAATACTTTGAGAGTTTATATAATAGCGACTCAGTTGATTCGAGTGCTATCAAACCCTTAATAAAAGTCGTTTTTACAGGAACAGGCTCTGATCGACGTATATGAACTTTTTCGTCTATAAATGTACATTTGTTTTCAACCTGTTTCTCCTGTCATCTTTTAAATACCTTCTTTCATTCGAAAACCTTCCTCGCATTGTTCTTCAACAAGACTTCTAAAAAAAATTATGCCCATTCCTATTTATGTTGGATGTTCAATTTTCGCACATTTTAACAAATATTCTTTTGGAAGCTTCCGAAGCCGTACATATTGTTCTAATTGATCTAACCGAAAACCTCGTAAATCGATCACTTTCAAACATTGCAAGGCACTCCAAGGTAGTCTGCGACAAATACTAGTCCATATATTTTTAACCACAGGATATAAAAATACAAAATAAACTTGTTTTGTCTAACACCGGCCTTGCGTGCATCGCCTTGTTCATTAGCCGACGGAATACAGATAATAGCTCCACATCATAGAACCGTAATTAGGATACCCTGATGATGGACAACGTCATTTGTATTATACTTTTTCGTCTACTAAGTTTTTCTACTTGTTTCTTTTTTCATTCCATTATGGATTGGTATTGTTAAGGTGACGCATATTAACGAGCACTATTATGAGTTTTAATGTCATATGGTTAACTATTGAAATGAGACTAAGTCAATTCTGTTCCTCATAGTTTAGTACGCGAGTTGCAAAGATCTTCATAAGCCATCCATGTGTTAATCCGGCCATCAATATTTTGCCTCGTTATCTTAATAGTAATAAGCGACTAAATTAGAACTTCTGAATCGAACTTGTAGGGCAGTTTTTTTATTATTGAATTCGATAACTACGTGTTTTAACAGTACCTATAATCATCACCCAATTTAAATCAATTACCTGAGTTTCAAGGCTTCAAAAACTAAATTATTCATTACTAACACCTAATGATGTAAAATCGTTTTATTACATGTATTAAAAACGTAATACTGGCTAAATATTATAGTTCCTTGTTGCTACGCCTTGCTGTTACGAAATGGATTCAATTTGTATCAATTGATATCAGAAGCCGACAGGATATCCATTATAAGCAGTGTCGTGGGGCATTCGAGTGTGAAATGTCTTTAGGATGTCGGGATATTACTGTCTGGGTTGTAACTGGTAGTGGCTGAATTGATTTTGTAATCGTTATGATAGTCTCGTATTAGTAAATTGTGTTTAAAAATGAGTAGTTTGAGATCTAAGTCAATTATCACGATATCGAGCATGGATTACATGGATTGAATCCTACGATTTAATCTATGCTATCTATACTCTATACTATCTATTCTATGCTATCTATATCTGTACTTCTATATTCTTCTATATATAAAGCTGAAAAGTTTGTTTGAACGCGCTAATCTCAGGAACTACTGGTTCAAATTGAAAAAATATTTTTGTATTGAATAGATCGTTCATCGAGGAAGGTTTTAGGCTATATACCATCACGCCACGATATCTTCTAACCACGCGGACGAAGTCCCGAGCAACAGCTAGTATTCAAATACATTTTCATACTTTAATTCACAGTAATTAATCCAACTTACTCTTTTTGTCTGTTTAGTACGCTTCTACAGCTAAACCGTTCAAGTGATTACGATAAAATTTACCACTATTTTGCGAGAAGTCTAAGTTCCAAGCATGAGCGCAATAATCGTCATATACACGTACATTTTTCGACTAAAGTAGCAGTAGTTAGTAGAGTCCAAATATATCATCAGTACAGGATAAATCTTCGGAAGTGCGCGCCTGACTCGGAGGATTCAGTACAAAGAGACTTAGGTAAAGATAAGCGTATGAATAAACTGTCGGTACCCGCGCTCTAAAATAGATTTCTCCTCCACCAACAAATGTCAGACCGTAACAAGGATGCTTAACCACGATTTTTTGTATTTTGTTATTAAAGTGTCAACAGAAATGAATAATCTTTGAAAATTTCAACTGTCTATCACGGTTCACGAGACGATAGAGGCGTGACGGACGGACAACGGAGCCTATAGGGCTCAGTTTTATTCCCTTTAGGTACGAATCCCTGAAAATGTATGATTTGTTGAACAACTCTTATAATGTCATCAGTCACTCATGATTACCCAAGAATAATTGATCTACAGAAAAGGTTTCGAACCAAGAACAAAAATTTAAGACCTTAAGCGATAACGGAGCGGAGCTACGTAATCATTAAATGATTATAAGATTGATTGTATGAAAAGTACAGCCACCGAGTCTTAGTAGGTCGTTAATTTTATGGTTTTATTTGTTTGATAACAAACTGCATTGGAATTCTTTGTATCCGTGTTATAAAAAATACTTATATTTAATCATAATACTTACAAATTATCGTAATTTTTTATCAGTTAATTTTGTGAGTACTCTCATTGAGTATCCTAAATGAATGTTTGATTCACATTTGACCTGTTAAATGATCAATCAAACATTTTACAGAGGCTTAAAATTAAAAGACCTGAGTACCATTTATCAAAATGGTAGCTCTTTCAAAGTAAACCTTATTCCGTTTGGAATCGTATAAATCCCGTAGGTCTTTTAATATTTACTTAAACGTTTATTCAAAACATGCACTTTGCGTTATCGCTATCAGTGTCCAAATATTAAAGAATCTTTATGGCTCCCAAAACTTCTGATAGCCCTTGACTCTATATTTTTCTTGTAGTCCTATAGAAATGACATCTGTTTTCTCAAATAATAAGCCTACTGTCTGCTAACATTGAAATATTATTTGATATTTTATATTACTGGAAGGTTATAATATTAATCTTAGGTTTTTGTACTATTAATTTATCAAAGGAGACCGACTGTCCGAGGGAACCAAGATGGCGCTACGCGCTTTGTAGAGCACTTCCTTGCTTAATGAACTTGAAGTACTGGCACGGATCTTTATAATAATGTTCATATGGATTTCTAAAGAACTTAAAAAAACACATTTCCTCGATGTTAATCAATGTTTCTTAATTCTGTTTACTAAGAACATCTGTTGCTACAGTTTCATATTTAACTTTCTGGGTGGAAATCGTTTATAAATCACACAAGATACCCGGTTCAGAAATAGACGTAGTAGGAACAGGACTATTTTACATGCTAGTCGCATTTGTTGCTCGAACAAATTTTATTAGCGTTGTGGAAGAGCCGTCTGGCTTGTTCTACGCCGTGTAATGAGCTGTCATGTTTACACAAATGCATTGTTTTCAAGACGTAGTCATAAGCCTCTTGAAGATTTTCTTTAATATTCCTTTTTTTTCTACAGTGCCAATGACGTAACACCAAAATGAAGGACTTGGAATTAAAATTGCCGACCCGCAATGTCCTGACCGGTAACATTGTGAACTGGGATGATGACGAGATTGGCCTTGGCGACGCGCCAGGGAACCTCACTCTGTCATGGAAAGACCTCTCCGTGTACAGAAAGAAGAAGACACAGACCAGTATATGGAAGTCAGCTGTTTATGAAGAGATTAGAGTTTTACATGGAGGTATGTATCGATGTTTCATTTTTTTTATTATTTAAATAACCCACTGCTTTGCTTTTATCTGTTTTTCTTAATGCCATCCTTCTCTGCCTCTTGATCTTTGCATGCATCCTTTTCCTCTATTTATATCATCTGCCCATATCATGCTCGACCTATCGGGATTTTACCGGCCCATTCTTATTGACATGACGTCGTTCTAATGCAGTCGAAATCATAAAAAAACGATTCGCAGTTAAAGTTACAGATTACTTTTTGTATAATGATTAAAATAAGTGACTAAAATATTTGTCAGACAGGTTTCTTTTAAATTCATGTAAATCTCGGTTGAATTTGCATTCTGCACTAAAATGCCCTTGATTTACAAATATATATATTGCTTAATAATGCGCTTTGCTGATAATATCAGCATTCTGTTTTATAAATATACCTATTTAAATAATTATTAGATTAGAGGTATTCAAAAAGTTTAAAAACTTCTTACCATTAAATTTAATCGTGTGAGATTAAATTAGTAGTAAACTACATTACTTAATATTTACATAAAACATATATGAAATTATTATTAATACAAAGAAATACATTTGCTGTATTTATGGTTTTATGATAAACCAGTGTAGCCGTCTTAATTTTCCGAAAAAATAACAAAATACAACTAGCATTATGTAGCATTTGTGTAAAATTTAACGGCTTGACAGGTTTAGATAAATAGCCGACAGAGAGCACATCCTATAACTTTGCAAAATATCCTAGTTAACAACACTTGCGCAAACTTTCATCATGAAAATGAAGTAAGCAAGTTAATGACCGATAGAATCGAGTTTGTTTCAATCGAATTCTGATCGAGTTGGTATTCTAGAACCCAACACCACCTATTCATGCAGCAACACAAGCTAAAACTTAGCTCATTCGACAGCGAACGCGGCTTATAATACTGGGTCGCTATCCGTTTTCGTTTTAATTCGGTAGTACCATTTTAAACCGAAATGAAAACAGAACCAAACTCGTTTTTGGGGTAACCCCGCAGATTTTTTTACGGGAATGGAGATAATACGAGCAAAAATGGGATTTTCAACCAAAAAAAAGTTTCCTCACAATGCTATGAAATTACAACATTTTCACGAAAGTCACGGCAAGGACGTGCTCAAGGTCATTTCTAATCCAGTTCTGAATAAAGTTAAAACTAAACATAAATATTTATTGTATCGAAAAAGAATTCCTTGCTATAAAATGTAACTGACATTATGTCCATCCAACAATTTTGTTTCTTTTTGGCAACAAGCTGATATAAATGTCTGAATATTATGTTTATTTTATTTTTAGCCTTCATTTTATTATTATATACCAAAAAGCTGTTAAGGAATTGTCTTAGTGATTCATAAAATTGTTAGAATGCTAAAACCTCCTTTTCGTTTTAACATCGACCAACCAAAACAGTCGAACAGGGGCAAGCGCTTCAGTCTGCTGTGCAGTGTCATTTTGACTCTCATTTGAGTGCTACTTAAGTAGCCTAGTCTATATACGACGGGCCTCTTGGTCTACTGCTTAGTGGTTCTGACGGCTATATCGGTCTTGGGTTTAAATTCCCACCCAGAACATCTTTTATGTTAATATAAATGTGTAATTAGAAATGTACAATCTTTGCCTAATTTGAGACTAGATGGCGTTGTGTGAAAGTTGTGGGAAGTCTTCCAGTCTTTATGATAAATGAGGTTTCAAAAAATGTACTCTGTGTACTTTACTTACGTTAAGTACTATTCGTATTACGTACTTCTTGTCTTCCATCGTGTATAGTTCAGTTCTTCGTTTACATACATCCGTCACGTGTAAACAGTGGTCGGGTGATAGAATATAAGCCATTAATATTTATCTTAAATGTTAAACAGCATCTTTATGCGAATATTTTATTACATATTCTATTCAAATGACAAGAACTGATTTAATATTCTAATGTGACACCTGGAATTTTGAATTTGTTGTATGTATACATGTGTTAAAGGCGCGAGGCGTAGGTATCACAAACTTACGTAAAACATTGGGTACCTTTTTCCCATTTGAATTCATGCAAATCGTTTCAGATGTCTCGGCGTAATCGGTGAACATAGATACAAAATAATACAGAGACATGCCAGCGTAATTGAAAACCTGCGCCTTTTGGATGTCGGTTAAGATAAATTGGATTCTATACGTAGATGTTTAATAAGTACAGTAGCATTGAGAGTATGGGATACCATTATGTAGACATAAATCTAAGAGATCAGCTTAGAAACTATAGCTTGTTATTATCATTTCCATCATTATTTTAGTTTATTTGTAAAACAAATTTAGGCGAACATGAAATCATTACTATATTTTTCTGTGTCGTAGTATAACTCGTAGCGACTACGAAACGGTGCTTCCATTTATATACAAATGCACTAGGTATTTATAATACATATGTTAATAAGGTTTTTCTTTTCAGTAAATGGCATCGTGTCCTCGGGTAACTTAGTAGCTTTAATGGGATCTAGGTGAGTATCGTCAATATTTTTTCAAGACCCACCCAAATTCTTTTTCCTATGTTATCAACTTTCCTATTTTTTGTACATAAGTAATTATACAAAATGTAATGAAGTTAAAGGCTCAGCCATTTTTCTAAAGGTGAAAACTAAATGAAATGGTCTATAGATATCGGATGGGCTCTGGCTGCCAAGTAACAATATTAATAATACCTCGAATTCATCGGGTAAAACTGGTATTCCACTTCAAAGAAAGTTTAGTTTAGTTAGAAAGTTTTCGTAAACCGCATTAAGTACTTTAAACTAGGGTTATGCTTTTAGTAAAGGTAGAAAAGAAAAGTATTTTTTTAATTAAAAGTTTAGGAATCCCTTAATCATTGATAGAAATTGTTAACTCCACTTATCTGTTTTCAACAATCAGTGGTGCTGGCAAGACTACGTTGCTCGCTGCCATAAGTCGTCGTGACAAGAGTGCCATGACTGGGTACCTGATGTTGAATGGCAGACTGGCGGGGGCAGACCTGATATCCAGGATATCTGGCTTCGTGCCGCAAGAGGACCTGGCTATTGAAGATCTGACTGTAGCTGAGCACATGGAGTTTATGGTGAGTTTTTTCACTTACTTTAAAAGACCATACACGCCCTTAGTACATGTTCTTACGTGCTCAGTTTTTTTTTGTGTTGTCTCGAAACAAGTCTCGTCATTATGTCTGGTTGAGCGGTCTTTTCTTGCTGGCGAGCTTTGTCGAAGAGACCGCCCTTTAAAAAGGCCTATCCTTTGCCGTAATCGATGCCGTAGTATGTACAATATAGTTTTTACTTCTATGTGTAAATATTATATTTAATTGAAAAACGTTAAAATTAAGGTTTTTATAAAATGTTACATATTAAGACTTTTCTGTGGCTAGGCTCGAATGATGATGGACAAGCGAGCGACCAAAATGGTGAGAGCTAGACGCGTTCAACTCATGCTGAGCGAACTCGGAGTGAACAACTGTGATAAAACGAAGCTAAAGGATCTCTCTGGAGGGGAGAGGAAGAGGGTCGCTTTGGCTGTACAGGTATGTATCGTCTTAGTTTTGCTCCAATACGTGTAATTACATACCCAAATTATATTCCCATTATAATGATAGCTCCAGACTCGTTTAAACCGCAGTATATCGTTCAGTTTCTTTTGTTTAAGTAATATTTTTAACTAGCTCTTGATTGTTTCACTAACTAGTCTTCATTTTGGGGAACTACTCGCTTAAAACAATTAAATTAATGCCGTAGTAAAAGCTCTTGTAAAGCTAAGTCTACTTAATATCCATCTATATCAATATTTTTTCAAAGTGCAGATAAATAATGTCTTTTTATATTTAATTTAGCTTCTAAACGACCCTCCAATCCTGTTCTGCGATGAGCCCACAACGGGTTTAGACAGTTGGGGGGCCGCGGCCGTAGTATCCCGTCTTCGGAAGCTAGCTATAGGGGGGAAGCTGGTGATCTGTTCCGTTCACCAGCCGGCTTCAGGCGTCTTCGAGCTGTTCCACCAAGTTGTACTTCTGGCTAATGGCAGGACAGCCTTCCACGGGACTATTGAACAGGCTGACGAGTTCTTCGCGTCGTAAGTATTAGATTTTAATTAATTAGCTTTAGATTTGAACATATTCTGTGGCTCTACGATGTGGTCAGTTTACAAGAACCGAGGAGAAGTATGAGGGATGTAACCATGATACTAACAGGCTAAGGTAGCCAAGAAAAGGTTAGGTCTGTGCCATTTTTGTATGCAGGATTGCGAGGCATTGCCATACACCGACACAAAAAAGGTAGATGACGTAGCACGGCGGTTCAGGTTTAGTCAGTAAGAGTCTGTGCCCCGTAAAGAGTGAGCCCAACTGGTGTACTTATATCTAGTAGCATCTAGTAGGCTGTTTTAAATCCACACTGATTCTTAAGAGGTAAACGTGAAGTTGCATATCTTGCAGCCATCTCAAGGTTAAACTTTTTTAGAAACCTTAATTCAAAATTCTTAAAATAAATACATTCATTCCGATCCGTTATTAGGGACCTTAATCAAGTGTGCTCTGTCTTTGGTATACCAGATCAGTTTAAGGTTGCACTTTGTTTTTTTTTTAATAAAAAAAAAATAATTAGTTGACATCAACTACGTTACGATTGTTTCATGTAATGTAATAAAACCTCACAGCATGACTCTACAAAATAATAAGTAACTTGTAAATCATTAGCCTGCCGCATGCCGTATAACACGATTACCTTGTTCTTCTTGATAATTTTATAATATCACGTTTCGAATCAATAGAATATTAAATGAATTAAAAATCTTACTCAACCGGCCCTTTAAATCCCATTTTCATGATTATGGATAAATTGGTATTATTTGCATATTGTATAATAAGATTTTTGTTTGTAGAAACATTATTTTCATAAAATTTACATTAAGCTTTCACTTAAAACTTTTAACTATCTTATTAAAAGAACTTTTTATAGAAGATTGATTGTTATACATGCTTTTATAACCGGAGACCCTAATCATGAGTTGACGCCACGAGTCAACATTAACTCGGGTTGGGTCCGACACAAGACGAGCTATCCCAATAATTACGCTAAGTTATCCGTTTTAAAATCAATTATTAAATAACTTTAAGTGCTTCTCAAACGAAGGTCATGCCACACAAGGTGATCATGTTATTAATACTTAGTTATTAAAATTTAAAACCTGAATAAAATTTTATTTGCATCACAATTCAATACTTGTTTAAATCTAGTCTAGTTTATACGCTTACTTTATGTCCATAACCTTTTTTCAAACCTACGAAAAACAAGCAATAATTAAATTGAATTAAGTATTGTAAATGTATGTTCTGTAATGTGTATTGTAATTTTATGTAAACGTATAATGTTTGATTTCCTCACCCCAAATTGTTGAAGACTCATAATGTCATGACTCAATCACAAGCAAGCTCAGAGGTTAGCAATTTAAGTATCTCCAAAGTAAATATAAACATTTCGCACGGTCCAAAAATGTCGAAGTCATTACAATTGCAAAGCTATAAGGAAAACTGTGATAAAATCTCGTTTGTATTAAACTAAAGATTCCAATACACAGATACATATGATAGAGACGCATAAACACGTGAAAATAAAAGATTATCGAGATTATCGACAAACGCTTAACAATAAACAGAATGTCAAAGTACGAAAGTCTGAATAAAATGGCTAACAGTCGTGAAGTTCAAGGTAAATATAGTCTAAAAATATATTACGAAAAACCGGTCGTATGAGAAGAAAATTTATGTGACATAATTCAAACTAATAACGATAAAAGCGCGGATAAGGAGATCTTTTATCAGATCTTGTGGAAAAAAGTTTATAGAAAAAATATGTCTAACATAATATTACATGCTAAGGCATTAATCATTAGGACATACATTATATTTCTAGTATTTCTTATCTTTTCAATGTCCCACATTTAATTCATTGCATTTTTCGGCATATATTCACATGTAAATTTGTTGTTTGTAGGCAAATTAATTGGATTTTTGAATTGATTGAATTATTTAAATTACGGAATTAAATTCGAAATCGAGAAACTAATAAAACTTGTTTATTGATCAGACATAGTGTTTTAATTTAATAATATTAACATTTTTATAGTAACGACGATTACCCACGGCACCTATTGTTCTTCTATTTGTTGAATTTATTCTCATATATGATGTACCCCAGGATTCTGGAAGCTGATCAACCAACGAATGGTTGAATAAAATACCAATTACAGGGTTCGATAAATCTAATGTTTAAGCACATCCTTAATATTCTAATGCCAAATATCGTTACATATGTATAGATAATACAACTAACCAAGGTCACCAATACACCCGTTATGCAGAACCTTTAAATTATGCTAATACTGCAATTCTCCGATAAGGTTATTAAGATAAGCAAACATACTTAACTATCCACAGACGAAATTCTTTAGACTATTTATTATACGGAAATTTGACTAATGGAGCAAAAATTTATGATACAATTAGACCATTCGATATTTATAGAAATAACTGCCAACGTCGAACCAATGTATCCTTGCAATTAGCATTCACAATTTTATGTCAATTCTTCTTTGAAAGTTTTCTTGTTACCAAGGTTTTGCTTTGTCGGTTGGTAATATATGTAAAACTGAATTTAAAGAGCACTTCATTATAATGTAAAGTGTTAACCAGACTTTGTTCAATATGCGAAAGATTAAGTCACAATCGTCTAATACAATATACTAATACATATATTTATTCCTAAGAAATAAAATGTCTACGCTTTGTCATTGGACTTTCATCTATTAATCGTGGCTTAAAGAAGGAAGCTTTGAATTATGGCGTTGTCTAAAAAGGGCGATTGTCAGGCCCCAAAGCCAAGATAAATGCAATGCCGCAGCTCTGATTGCACGAGTTAAACTACGATCCTTAAGTTATGTAGTGCCTTATGGAAAACAAATTTCTTAACCATATAATTGAGCAATTTCCATTGTTGTACACGTGTGAAGAAATGTCTCTTGTTAAGGCAGAGATATATCATATAGGACATATAGCTATTCTTTTTGCGTAATTTTATTGTTGTTTAACATTTTATTGAATTCTGTAGACTAGATGATGGTGACTAGATTTGGATGTCTTGGTTTAAGGCTAGACGACGAATGTCCCAGTTTAGATGCTCTACAAATACATAATTACATATAGCTACTAAGGGATGTATCCCAACATTAAAAACTTAATTTTCCAACAGTCTCAACTACAAGTGTCCCCTCGGTTTCAACGCAGCCGAGTACTACATATCCATTCTCGGTGTGGAAGTAGACAAGGAGGCTGAGAGCCGCCTCCGCATCAGACGCATATGCGACGAGTACTCCCGGTCAGACATAGCCGCGGAGATTGATAACCGAGTCGGCAATGTCAGGGACGAAACTGAATACTTTAATGGAACTGTCAATGAAAAGGTATGTGGACAAGATTACCAGTACTATCTTCCTTAAGGTTGGGGAAGCCAGATGCCACTCCATGCCGCGTGGTTTGTCTTGCTTTTACAGATGAAGTGTTACTTTAAGATGTGGTAGTAATGGATTAACGTATTTTTAATGTCACTGAATATTTTTTGCAGCTTTTAAATCTTAATTTGGTTTTCTCCTGTTATTGCCGACTGCACTAAGTGGCTGTTACATAGTATAGTTTTCCTGAGATTTTGGCAAATATGTTTATGTTTTTAAGGGTATAGGGTACGTATCTATAGGTTGTTTGTTTCGTCTGTTTTTATGTGACTGTTTGGATTTTTTTTCAATACGTGAGATACCGATGACATTTACAAAACAAAACCGAAATCTGAGTCACAAAAATATGGATGTAATTGAATATCAATTAATGCCATAAATGGATGCTCATAAGACATGCAAATTATATAAAATTTGCTACCTACTTAAAATTTTATCGGAATCATTAAAAGTTAAATTAAAAGAAATGTCAAATGCAACATCCACGTTTACAGCTAGTGACACCCATATAACAATGTCGTTTCTAAAGCATTATTCATTTATTCATTTTTATTACTCAGCTACAACGCTTTGTATTTGAATTCCAAATTAAATTATTTGACCAATCATTTTAATAAGCTGGTTGCATCAAGTTCTATAAATATTCTCAATAAAACAATACTTAAGTCTGCTAAGCTTAATATTATGTCCATCGATTTGAATTTAAATATAGGAATACCCACATTAGTATGTATCTTAAACATATGTATCAAGATAAAATATTTGAGCGACAAATTCTAATGACTTCATTAGTGTCATAATGACAATATATTTTGTTTCAGGAACAATACTTCGAACGATATTTAACTCTGTAAGTATAAATTTAGTAACATAACGTTCGTTTCATGCAAAATTCAATATATCCAGTATACCTATTCTAGGATTCTTAAGCTCTAGCTGCCGTATTTAGAGACCGTACCGTGTTAAAAGTAATTCTCAAGAATCAAGATTACATTACAAGATTACATTACGGCAAATAGACAATTTAATAATTGGACAGCATTTGTGTGATCAAAAATAGCTTGCTCTGAGTTTGGGTATCTCTGTGAATATGAATGACTTGAATGTTTGTCAAACCCCCCGAGAGGCAAGGATTTAATTCCTAAGTATAAGAGTCGAAAAAATGCGCCAAAGGCTCCATTCAAGGACTCCTCAAAAATAAAAGATCATTTGTTCCGAGAATTGTATTTCAGGGATTCGAAAAGGTTGACATTTCCTTCTAAGATGACTTTTCCTCGAAACTTTTTCAGATTTTTTTGACTTTTAGAAAAGGATCAGTTTTTATGGAATTTGATATTTCAGAGTCAAAGTGAATTACTTCGTACAATTCTACTGGTTGATGTGGAGAAACGTGCAAGCTCTCAAAAGGAATTACAGTATATGGGTCGCCGAGTTTGTATTGCTTATGGTAAGCTAGCATTTACTTGTGACGCCTTACTGCTCCATCTTTCTCCAAAATTTAATAACTAAAACTTATGCTCTGTTTTAGGTGTTCAATTTATTTCTTAATTACGTAGATATCTTAGAATTACTTTTTCGATAATGTATCGTGATATGACGTCATACGACTGCCTAAATGATAAACTGTATCAGACTTGACAAATGAAGATTGTTCTTGATAATTTCCTTTTGTTCCAATATTAGACCTTAATGATCTTCATCTTAACCTTGATAATATCAGTTAGACATGCGAAGGAGATTTATAAACAACCTCATCAATTTACAATTTCTTACGGTATTTTCTTTCCCTAAACAACAGATTTTCTTCAATAACTAATTCTTCTCCACAGTTCGTAGGCACAATAATCTCGGTACCATACTATGGCCACTTCGAAGATCTAGATCAAAGAGATATACAGAACGTGGAAGGACTGCTCTACCTCACCATAGCGGAGACAATATTCCTGTTCATATACGCTGTGTTCATAACATTCCCAAGTGAAGTGCCAATATTACTGCGAGAGACCGCCAGTGGACTGTACTCGCCACTACCGTATTATTTGTCCAAGATGGTGTTCTGGGTGAGTAGATTTGAGTTTTTAAAAATATTGTCCCTTTCCACGCTTTTAATGGTAGTAGCCGAATAACCGTAGCCATTAAGTTGTTGTTGTCCTCATTATAGTTGCAACCGTCCTGGTCTAAAACAATACTAATCATCACCTACCTCATGTCAAATGTTATTACAACTAATGTTGAAGTGGTATAAGATATATTCACAAAAAAAAACAATTTATGTTTGTCTATACTTTAAATTTGTAAACCTCCAATAATAACGAAGAAATAAGGTCAAAATGATGTTTATTATGGTTCAACGATGCGACAAGAATTTTGATTGCTCTTTCGAAATTTATTAATACAATTTAAATGTAGATTTAACGAGCGCAGTAACATCAGTGAGTTAAGTCCCTAAACAGTTACAAGGTTGAAAACCTGTTTTTTTTATAGTTACTACCATTAACTACGTTGTGTGTTTAACTTGTTTTTCATTAACTGCACCGTCAAAATATCAAAAAAAATACAAATCAACTCATTTATTAGCACAGTGCTAATAATAGCTCCCTGTAGTACTCTACGTGATGCCTATATTTCGGCAGACGCTTTCAACGGGCTTTTGCTTTGATACTAAAAGCACTATATTTTTATTTGTTAATGAAAGATTTCACAAACTATTTCATTACAGAATCATACGAATTCTTTATTTTTCGTAGCGACTTAGTTTAACTATAATTGATGAGAGTGTAGAAAGCTTTAGTAAAATAAAAAAGCCTTAACTAGATTCTAAATTTATCTGCGAAATAGATCCTTACACAGAAAAATAACGTATTTCTTCTACATTACATTATTTTTGTTTATTCTAGATACCGCGAGCGGTAATAGAGCCCACTCTGTACACGGGCCTCATCTTCACTGTGGCCGGCTTGCGAGGCGGGTTCATGGGCTGGCTCGGGTTCAACTTCGTCTGCATATTGTGTGCTAACTACGCCAATGCTTACGGTAAGAAACATGTTTTTAAGTAGTTTGCTACTGTAGTAGAATGCCCATATATTTTTCCTCTAGACTCTAATCACTAAATAGTAAATTGAGCACGAATAATGTATATATTTAGTAGTTTAATATATCCTAAACACAAGAATAAATACTTAAATTGTGCTAAAATGTTAATATTCTGAAGTAAAGAGATAAAAAAAACAAGCGAAATTAAATCAAACCCAGCAGAAACCATTCGAACCTTTGAAATTCAAAATTCTTCAATTCCAGTTTTCTGGAATACAATAATTGGCAAATGCAATTCGATTTTCCAAATTCCAGGCTCGTTCCTATCATCGACGTTCAACTCAATGGAAACCGCTGCTCTCGTCTCCGTACCATTCGACCTCATTGGTACAATGTTCTCTGGTATATACATGAACTTGGCTAGCGTATCACCATACCTATCATGGCTAAGATACGTATCAGGGTTCTATTACGGAGTAGAGAGCATCTCTATACTCCAATGGGATTCAATAGACACCATTGACTGTGTAAAAATCAAAGGAATACCTTGCATAACGACAGGGCCAGAGGTCTTAAAGCGATTTGGTTACTCCGAAGATCATTTCTGGCGGAACTGTTTTTGTCTAATCACTATGTATTGTGTAGCTCATTTGATTGCTTTCCTTATGGTCATAAAAAGAAGTAGAGGCACACCTGTATATTAGAAAATACTTTAATGGTTGTATAAATGAGCGACACTTTATCGTTTTCACTTTCCACTTGACAAAGACAGCATGACACTTAAAGGTGAAATTAGTCTCAGTGTCGTTCTCGATTACGACTATAACTGTAGATAGTTGTAGCAATAGATCAATTACCACTGCTTGGTATCCTGCAACCGATGTGGAAAACAGGGTAACATTAAAAATAGTAATAATTTAAGAACAAATAAACAATTCATTTTATAATAAAATTTCATATTGAATGATTATAAAATGAATTGACATGAATTTTATACATTAAATTTTGATTGACAATAAGACATTTTTAAATAGGCTAATTAAACTTTATGAATTGTTATTGTGTTTTCATTTTGCTTTCCCTACTTTACCTATTAACATGTTTTATGAACATTAACAAGGCTGTAATTGAAACTACTAAATAATAATACTAATCTTTTAAAATGGGTTTGTTGTTGAAGCAAGAAGAAGCATTACAATTAAATGATGGTTTCTCGCTTCCCAGCAAAAGAACATATTTAAAAGGTAATTGTAAGTACGTTGGTAAGTACTTTATGAACATGTAATTTTATTTGCACAGTTTTTTAGTTGCACAAACCTTATTAAGTAATTTTGCGCGCTCGATGTTAGTAACGAAAAATAATTATTGCACATTTCATAATAATGAGTTCCTGTATAAAAAGTTGGTTTTCCATGTAACAACGTCTTAATTTAATTTTAAATGTTCTCGACATTTTTTGCACAGTTACATAGTTTATTTTAAAAATAGATTTCTCATTTGCTACATGTAAGTACCTACAACGAAAAAATACATGAACAAATTATAGGTAAGTTAGTTCTGCAAACAAAGTAATAAAAAACCAATCATGTAACGATCAATTTTTCCAATTTATTGTTTTTTAGCCTTTGTTCATTTCAAAAAAGAATCCCCCACCATTTTATAATTCCAGGCTCATTCCTATCAGCGACGTTCGACAAAATGGAAACGGCTGCTCTAATATCAGTTCCACACGATTTAATAGGGCTCATGTTTTCCGGAATCTATCTGAACTTGGCCACCGCCCCGCCATACTTCTCCTGGCTACGATACATCTCTGGCTTCTACTACGGAACGGAATGCATCTCTGTGCTACAGTGGAACATGGTTGATAGTATAAACTGTCTCAATTCCGAAGGTGTGCCCTGTATTAGAACCGGCGCGGGAGTTCTAACCCGTTTTGGCTACGATGAGGATAACTTTTGGAGGAATTGTGGGTGTCTGATGTGTCTGTATTGTGTTGGTAATATTGTAGCGTATGCTATGGTTGTTAAACGGAGTAAGGGGACACCTGTGTATTGATTTTAGAATATTTTTTTTCAAGTTGTTTTATGCTACGAATCTGGTTACACACGAACAAACTAATTAAGAAAATCAAAGGTGTCAATATCATAAGTGCCCCTGCTGTTATATGCTTTTACTATTAGTTAACTGACTAGTAGAATGCTGATATTTCTCAATTTTAAATTATTATCGAATTACGTGATAATTATAATCGTACAACCTCCCTCTTTAGACTAAGCTTTGAGTACAAAAAATAAATGTTGAAACAACGTTCCTATTCGAAAACAAGAGCTTGGAAACGGACGGGCTTAATGATAATTAGATAATGATAAGATAGTTATAAGAAGGCTACTATAAATTTAAACAATATATCCATACTTATTATAACATAACAAGAACATTGTCAATAGTGAAGGCTTAATGGCTTCATGCTACGGCCTTGGAAGGGTTCAGTCACCATTCTCACATTACCTTATCAAGATTTGCCAAATATATTTTTTATATCAGTCTCACAGTAATTTCGTAGGCGGACAACACGGAAGTTTTTACCACAAGACCTGACCATGGTCAAGTCACTTTAGAAAAAAACAAATTACCATGGATTTAAGATAGGTAAGTATAGATGGTAAGGCTAATATAATTCTGATAATAATAGTATCGTTAATCTTACACACAAAGCTTTTTGTGTACTACAATATTTGCATAATCATCGGTGGAGATTCTGTTACAATAAAAGTAACTTTTTGGAATTAGAATATAATTTATGCTTTAAACCTGTTAAAATATTTACCGAGCCCTGTTACCATACGATCGATATAAATAAAGATACCAGGTACCACATTTAATGATGTAGTCAATTAACAAATTTTATTTTCTAAACCACTCGACTACAACTTTATAGATGCCCATTATCTTTATTGATTGATAGATAAATAGCTTCATTTCTATTAACTTAGGCCCAATTTTTCAATCGTCAGATAACTTATCCGAGGGATAA
The DNA here is from genome assembly GCF_003590095.1 of Trichoplusia ni. Classification (NCBI taxonomy): domain Eukaryota; kingdom Metazoa; phylum Arthropoda; class Insecta; order Lepidoptera; family Noctuidae; genus Trichoplusia; species Trichoplusia ni. The sequence continues at coordinate 9,829,394 of NC_039485.1, forward strand.
ATATGGCCGTTTGACATATTTTCTATACAAAAGCTGTCAAAACATCAAACTTAATTCGTCGAATAAAAGTTATCAGGCGATTGAAAAATCGGCCCTTAGTGGTACTAAAGTAGAGGGGCTGACTTTTTCCACACTCCATCAGAAAAAAGGAAATTTTCATTATAAATTACACTGAATGTGTCAAAAACAACAGTACATAAAAGGCTCACCCAAATCAGTGTAAAGCCTTTTAATTATATATGCTAATGACGTCATTAAGAAATCCATAGATAGTATTTGTAAACATAAGTTTAGATTAATAAAATAACCATTTGTCTTACTTAAACAGACTACTGTCAATGTCGTGGCCAATGGCGGCCAAGTGTCAGATTTTGTAACGAATAGCGATAATTATGTAATTTATAGGACTAAGGTTTTTCTGTAACTAATTTTGTAAGTAGACAGTTTAAATATATATTATTACATGTGTATTGCATGATCACTTAATTTTAGTTTATGTACTAAGGTTAATAAATGTACAACCAGATTTAATATAAAATAGTTGCAGTACCCACTTAAATTGCGTTTTAATATGTTGAAGTGAATTGTCGTTTTTGAATAAATAAAGCTACAAGCTCATTAAGTTTTTTTTTTTTTGATAATTCTTGAATGTGAATCATATTTTTAAAAGATAAGTAGGCTAACATTGGCCTCAATAAACACATTAAACTATAGTTCGAACTTATTAAACCTTACGACAGGTTAACGACACCATGATTAACGAGCCCCGTCACGTCAAAGAACATCACAACCTCTTGCGTAGGAAGCTTTACAACGGAAAGTTCCCGAACTTTAGCTAAAGTTATACCTACATAGTTAAGCGGAACCGGCCGACAATTAACATAGACAAAAAGACGAATAAAAACAAAACTAGACGGTTTTTTTATTACGGCATAATTTTAGTACTTTGGGAAGTTGTTTTTTAAGTATGTGTTATTAGTTTATAACTATGTTATAATCTGCATTGCATTAATGTAAATAAATGATTTTCAGAAATGTTGAATGTGTGCTAATTTTATTAATACCCGCGTTCTTAAATTATAGAGACGGAAATGTTATAGTCACGATGCATCGATCACAAAAACAATAAATTTACAAGAAATACAACCATATCAACAGACTTATTTATTATAAATTAAACCTTATTCTAATAAGCATAGCCTTTCTTTTCCTCTCTCTTTAACCCGAGATATCCCAAGACACACCAAAGCACAGTAATTAGTAGGAAACCTAAAGAGTCTTGGAGGATGAAGTCACCAGCATACCCATTCTCCATTAGCACTGCTGCGCCATCCTTGACGCATGTTGATGTTTCATTTAAAGGGCAATCTGGAAAGGAAGGTCTAAACTTTAATAACGGCATGGGACTGATGGTTATAGTATTGACCTCGAATTAAGATAAGTTAGATAATTTTATGAACAAGTTTTTTTTTTGTATCTCGGATGTGAGGACACAAGGTAGAGGAGATAAAAAAGGTTAAGATTAGATTTAAATGTCTCTACGTGATGCGAGGTAAAATTATTTGTTCATTTGAGATAAAAATATTTTTGGAGTGACTGTCGTTTTAAGAAGTAAGCATGAAAGCTTGAAATAGGACAAATGTTTTTTGTTATAGCAAGGCGTAAAAAAAATACCTAAAATCTAACTTCGCAAAAAGACCTAAGTTTTTCAATACAATACACAAATAACTTGTACTTCATTGAACATTGTATCTAGAAGGCAAATCGTCCAAAGTTTTGGATGGCAATAAAATTATTAAGTAAATTCCGAGTAGAAAATTGATTTGTAGCCATAGCGCCTTAATTGATGTCTTAAAATAATTTACGACTGGCCTTGTAGGTTGTTATAAACAATTTGTGTTAAATTCATAGTCAAAATATATTATTCACATTCAAAAAATTAATAGCGGCCCTTCGGCGTGCGTTTAAAGGTTTTTGATGTTCAACGGTATTCGTTTGCTTTTACCGGTGCTATACGAGTAGGTATCTTCATCATTAATCTTATAGTTTCTTGGAACTTTTGGTAGGCATAGAATTATGTAATCATTATACGAATTCCTTCGTTCGGAAGTGAAATAAAATGAGTCTTGTGAAGTTCTGAGAACCTATTCGTATAATTTTATAACTTATAAGCTCCTGTCAAAGTCCATTTTAAGGTTTTTTGGAGCATCCTGTGCCATGTTATCAATGCGAATGTTAGTTTGACTTTTAAGCTGCTTATGGTGTCCAGTCAAAATGGCTAAACTTATTGTAGATAATATTGTACAGAATTATATTTTAGCGGTAATTGGTAGAAATATTTAATACCTAAACATACAAAAACATGCTACGTATTACGTGACTGTTGAACTAGCACAACTGCACAACTTTTTAACAAAATACTCTTCTCATACCTATATGTTCAATCTGCCTCCAATAAATATTGCTGACCGCATCCATAGCGTAGAAGAAATGCGAGATATATTTGACCGGGTACATCCAGGTTGGAAGCGATGATATCCTCAGGAAGGCACCTGACATGAGGAACAAAGGCAGGTCGATGCACGGCATCACATCACCCATTATACCTGTGGATGTGAAGAGGGCTGCCATGCCAAGGCCTAAGGGAATAGAAAAAGTCACAGATAAATGATTTGATACTCTTTGTGACACTAAGGGGTTGGCCAATTCAAACGAAGGTTGTAGTAAGTATGTAGAGAAGAGAGTAGCGAAGTTTTAAATCTAAAGTAATTTATAAAATATGTATACAAACGATAAAAAACATCGTGAGTTAAAAGTGCTCGGTAATTTGAACGTAATTTATGGGGAACGAGGCGCCGCGCAATGCCTCCGGGCTGCACAACACCTTGCACAGACACTGGATTGCCCCATAGATTGGGAAGATTGGAGATTTAAGTGTTTCTAATGTATATTCCTTCCGCAGGTCTGCTGGTTGACCTTTCCATAAGTAATACGCCGAATCTATATGTTGTGTTCCACTATTGTCTATAGACATAAATTGTTAAATAAATGTTTAAGTTTAGGCGAATCAAATCGAGGAGGGATAAAATGTCGTTTCTAGAATTGAATTCGTAAGCTTGGAAATTGTTACTGCAAGAAAAAAAACTTACCATAGGCCACCGATGGTATGGCTCCAAGAATCAAAGTGGCGCAGAATTGAAGTGCAGTCAGAACATGGTTAGGAAGTTCAACTGCTAATGTCGAGACCGATACCAAAGCGATAGGCCATATTATGCAGCGAGGAATCTGAACGAGAGCAATCAGGAGATAAAGTACGATTTTTGGATCGATCAGGTTTAATGAATATCGCAGTGTTAATCGATAATATATGGATTTTTATACAAAGCTTTAGTGGTACCTACCTAATGCTTAGGTGTTGCGTAGCTAGGCCAATCCAACTATGCTAGCAGTTATCACGGAAAATTGATGGGCAACAGAACAATAACATCATTCAAAAATATAATAGTTGAAGGCACTTACAAAACTCAAAAACCTAGACACAAAATAAGCCGAACACTTATACATCCCGACTTCTCTTTTAAACAAGGTGATTTCATATTCGAAGGCGTAGAGGGCGCTATACGACACTCCGAAGGCGACCTCGCTGGTGATTAGCCAGAGGAAGCCTCTGATGTCCTGGACGCCATTCTGAGTTGTTCCTGAGGCTCCCACGTATGATACTGTCAGGACCAGCGATGTTATTATCTGGAGTTAAAGATTTCGAAAAGGCTTGAGTTCTTGTGTAAGGAATTTATTGTAGTCTTCTTGGAATGGTAATTGTATTTAAATCTTTCAGTGTTTGCAAGTGCTTATTTCAGTTACATGTAGACTATACAGAGGCAGGGTTATATTGATTTCGAAAATTCAATTTCGGTTACACAAAATTAGGTCCTGCCTGAATATTTATAGGTATATGCATAGCCTCTTTCTTGCTGCAAAGATTCGTGCAAAAGCTATTTGACAATAAGCTCAACTGCCGTGTATGATAATGATAAAAAGTATTAATTGATATTTCGCCTCTCACTACAGCATTTTAAACGTAATGTTTACTCAATCTTCTTACCACAGATACAAACAACTGTATGAGATGATTCCTGGCATTTCTCTTCAGCGATAAAGATTGTCTCCATAGCAATAGATATACTTGCTTGAACCAATTGCGTTGCACGCTGAAAAAACATTTCATCTGAATAAACATTTGGTAATGAGCTCATCATTCGGTTGAAACCTGTGCCCGATGAGAAAATACGACAGACTTTAATAATTTAATATCTAGATTAATTTAATATAAATTGAATGAACTGACTTTTATGTATTTTACGTTTTTATCAAGCAGTAGAAAAGTGGACACAAAAAAATTAAAAAATAATAGTCGTAATTTTCAATCCCAAAATATTTTTTGTCAACCAATTAAAAGCTCCATATTTTTGGAACTGGCTCAGTAATCTTTTAAATCTATTACATACTTACGTTTTATTGTAGCTGGATACCGGATCGGGCCGGATCGGACCAGTTCCGTCAACCTCCAACCGGTTTTCGGAAATTTCCACAAGTTTTTGGATATTGGTGTTCGATTTAGATACCGCTCTTATGTAAAACTCTGCTGGGTTGTAATTTGTTGGGCAGTTTAGACCTATGCTGTGGACAAAAAAAATATTGAAACGATTAGCGACTTCCTGTAAGCATTACGGGATGGTGTCAGTTGTATGGCAACTGGTCTTAATTTATAGAGTTGAACTATATACTTAGATAGCTATACTCAAAATTACTTCACATTTCATGCGCAGATCCCCACATGTGGGCACGATGGGCATACCCTTGGGGGCAAACACTTTCACATTCGACAAGATCGATAGTTTATTTGTATTACTAAACGGTATGCATTTCCATTCCTAAGGCCAAAGTCAAATTAATTAAAAAAATTCACAGAAAAAAGGAAATAAATTTACAAATTAATGTTGTTCACCCTCTTATTCATGAGCATGTTCGCAATCTAATCTGTACTTGGCCGATTTTCGGGTGGCATATCCTTTTTATAGTAGTTTGCTAGGTCTTTTCGGGTTCTCGACAGAAGGAGGGATAACCGCCTTCTCCAGATCTAATAAAGTCTTGAAAAGAGGAAAAAAGTAATAGATATTCGAAATTTTCTATACAGCGTGTCTCATCCATGATTGGTGTCACCAAATCAATTTTTTTTATGATCAATTTACCTTGGATCGTAGATCGTATAAAAGATAAGAATCTCATTTTATGTATGTCTTCCCACTTGATCTAATGTAACATCAACGCAACCACTTACTATGCAATTCTGAATAAATAATGAAACTATAAAAATTGTAATGACATTTACAAATCACAATATAGACTGGTATCGTAAATCAAATGGATTTAACGATGCGTGACGGTTCAACAGAGGCAGAAAACCACGTTTAGATCATTTTGAATGAAATTTGATATGTAGGAAGTATCAAGAATTCGCATATTGATGGTCAATGAACAATAAAAGCATGAACTGATTTAATTTCTGTGAACGTCCAAGGATAAAATAAAACTGGATAAAAAAAATGGGCGGTACCTTGTTGATAAGGCAAACAGAAGTTAATTCATATATAACGGGAGCTACGCTGACGAGAATATAAAAAAAACCTGGTACTACTAATAATATTGAACTAATATTATTCCTGCCGGGGCAGCAGGGTTGTCCGAAAGGGTTACCGTGGCTCTGATATACGAAATGTAGAGGAAGGAATATGGGTGGGTTTTAGTCAGTATCAGTCAGTCAGTGGGCACCCGCCCCCTCGAGGGAGGGAACGGGTAGTGTCAGACTTTTAATTCTAACCGCCGGGTAACGTCAACAGCGTTTTGTTGCGGACACGTGGAAACGCATTGCTACACGTGCAAGTCTGACACTCCCTACCGCTCAACCCAAAGTGGAAGGAGTCATTTGATGATTTGAGAGAAAGAATATTATTGCATATGAGGAAGTGGGATAGCACACAATAGACGTAGAAAGGTATCTCTTTTCCACGCCAGTAATAATATTAATTTTAGAAGTGGTACCAGACCCTCAGTCCTGTAGCATTTCATATTTCATCATTGTTTGAGCGCTTACAATTGAGCATCTAACTTTGAAGAATTCAATTGAAATTACAACATATGTTATATCTAGCTATCTAAGGTTGATATAACATTTGTTACGATCTCTTAGTTAAATTATTCGCGAAAATTATGAGCTTTAAAAACAAGTTATGTCCAATGACTAAACCTGAGCCTTGTGAGTTAAAAAAGTTTGACAAAGCAAAAAAGAGCGGCGAATTTTTTAACGACATAATTTTTTATAACGTAAACCAGTCATTTGAATTCTAAAACGGCTACTACCTAATAATATTTATCATATAAATGAAATCAGAATTATTTAAGCGAATAACTAATTTTTAATAAGTTGCCCAAGTATGTATCAGCCCACAAGGTTTGATCCATAATAAATACATATATAAAATAATGATATTGGACATAAATACTATTTAAAATGTATGTGTATTAGAAAAATAAACTTTAAAATTTTGGAATGTAATTGTGTAAATAACTGCGTATAACCAAAACTATAAAATTTATAAGACACATTTTTTTATTTAAAATGTAATCCCGCATATTAAGTGACATTCGAGGTTATAATTTAATAATCGATTTGCTTAATGAAGTTACGTCAGAGGTCATTTAAACTCTGACACCACACGATAAAATAAAGTTTGGTACTAATAAAAAAATTGCTCATTAATATAAAAGTAATTTTATTTCGTCCACGGTGTCTAGGAGAGGAAGACACCGGCCAGTTAAGTCTTATAGTACACATGCGCAAGCGCAAACACAGGTGTTCAATATTAAAATTATGAAAAATACGTTACATTACTTTCTATATCCCTGTTTTATGGATATATAATATATGTTGTATATGCTATTTGTAATATTATACTCAAAAAGGTTAATAATGTGTACATGACTTTAGCGCCATCTATGTACACGGAAGACAAATTATGTATGACACTCTAAAGTTTCAACTCTGACTTGAATAAAGTGATGATTCATTCTTCGTTTTGGAAAAAAAAACAATTTCTAATTAAATATTAATAACAAACTCATAAATAATAAATAATAATATATTTAACTCTAAGAACCGGCGAATTATAAGGCAAAAGCTATTCGATTAGAAACGGAAAGTTTTCAAACTTGAGCTTTATATTCAACATAATTTATGTGCCATGTAATAACGCTATTCTATCAAATATGAATAAACACCGACATAAAAATATAATCCCAATCTTCAAACTGACCCTACATTCGAATGAAATCACAATCATTTTATGGAAACGCTAATAAATTTTATAGTTATTATCGGATCAAATGGCTTTATATAAACTGACAAACGTGTTTTCGTATTCACCAACCGTTTAAAACTTACCGTGACAGATCAGTTTTATATTTTACTAGCTGTGCCTGCGGGCCCGCTCGCTACATATCAAAAGTGATTCCTCGGGAAGATAAAATGATAAAACTATCATATTATGAGTTAATCCTGGTTATACATAAATAAACTATGTACCAAGATTCGCCTAAATCCGCTCACGTTTTTGCGGGACAGAGCAAACGTCCGTACACCGTACATCCATGCACACAAACTTTTGCGGCTATAATATAAGTAGGATTTGATAGGTTTGGCCTTTGCCAATGAGTAAGCTACAGCTAAAAACGGTTTTCTATATTCATATGAGTTGATATGAGTTCTGCTATTAATAAAATTCGTTACGCAGACTTGCCAAAAATTTAAATTTAGATCGGCGCGTTTTTAAGAGGTGTGTAAGTTTAAGTGTATGTATACCCATATTTGGATCGTTGTTTGTATATTTTTATAATTTTAATTTATTTAATTATTATTATGGTTGCTGTTAATAGTTTTGTTGATCATTTGACTTTTCAGATTTTCCCACCGATTTTGAGTCATCGATTTTTTTTATAAATTTTATTTTAATTTCGAACAGATTTTTATACAGATTAAATATTTAATTGATGCTTAAATCTTGATAAACAATAACGTCAAAGGCGTGGGAACCTAAGCTTGTTTAACGTTATATTAGATAAGCTTAGATAATGTTTATCCGATTTTATAACTAGCTAATAAATGCCAACTGTTAAGCGAATTTAATTAGAAAACTTTCCGCTACATTATTAAATCCAATAGATAAGCAATGCTCTGTTTGTGAATATAGAAACGTACTTAAGTCTATTCTTATGACTTAAGTATTAAAGTGTTCTATTTAACCTTTGACTGCGGCGAGGAAGTCTTTATTAACCGACGCGAGACACAAAAGGGCCTGGGTCTTAAATAGAAATCGATAATCTAGATTAAAAACCAATTCTGAAAGCCGCTCAGAATTCGGATCATACCTTAAACATTACAACAACTACTTACCTACTTATAAAGATTTTACCAGTCTTTTTTGTCTCGCAAATATAAAGCTGTAAAATTATACTTATACACTAATTAATAAATATACCAACCTTTGAAAAGTATCCATACACTCATCCTTAGCTCCATGGAAGAGCAATCTTCCTTCAGCCATCAGCAGCACAGTGTTGAACTCCTTGAACAGGTCGCATGAGGGTTGATGCACGGAACAGATCACCACCCTGCCGGCTGCTGACAGCTTTTTCAACACTCCGATGACCAGGAGAGCATTGTAACTGTCCAGCCCAGTTGTAGGCTCATCGCAGATCAGGATTTGTGGGTTTGAGAGTAGCTGAGGAAGATGACGAGGGTGACGAGGGTACTTTTAATTTTAAATATTTTTTAGGGTCAGATTCGCCCGAGACAAATTTAACAGCGGGCAAATTCGGTACACCAAAATTGAGTAATGCACTATTCGCCCAAATACTGTTATGTCAAAAAAAAAATAGTTTCTGCCCCTAAAAAATGTTAGCCTTGTTTTAGGTTCGCCTGATTTGGGCGAATCGACTACTAACCCATGACGAGAAGGTCAGAAGCTTTATGACAATTGGGATGACGACAAGGGGGTAAAAGAATAAAAATATGTTAAGTACATAATTAAAAATATTCTATTACATAATTACGCACTTTTGACATGATCTGGACAATTTAAACTATTTATTAAAATAAATTGTTAAAAAAGGTAGAGAACTTTGTCACGAAACGACTAATTAAAATTTATACCCAGGTGGCACACCTAAATTCCATTCTTAGCCGTCATCCCAATATTAGGTGAAATGTAAAACTATTGAGTCACAAGCAAGACGTTCATATTAAAATAATTAAAAACGTTAACTCTGAAGACAAGACAAGTCTTTGTTTATTTTTTAGTGAAAAGTTGTCAGAATTGACTGCGTCGCGTAGGTTAGTGTATTTATTTGGGTAAGTGAATGATTGACGGAGCTAATGTCTCCCAGGAGCCGTGAGTATGTACACGCACTATTAAAAATTATTCATGTCAAAAAACATGTTCTGACTGATTGTCCTCAATTCAAAATCTACGGTAGGTACTAATGCGGCTCAATGCTTACCGTAGTAGCCAGTGACAGTAGCCGTTTCTCTCCTCCTGACAGCGCACCTATAGGAGTATCTTTATGGACCCTCAGCTGGAACTCCTCCATCAAACTGTCCAACATGGTGCGATTCCTCAGGTCTCTACAGCTGCCCAGTTTAATTTCTGTCTGGAAATTATAGTTTAATTTTATTTCTCTTTTGTGTTAATTTTAACTAACTTACTTAGTTTTTGTTTAAAGCTCAATTTTTCAAAACTTTGCTACCTACGTTATATCTATTTTTTTTTTTGGATACCGTGGTCTCCTGTAGTAAATTGTATTTTTACGTCTTACATATGTACCTACGGTCTTTGTTGAAAGCTCTTAAATAAATAAATACTAAATGCAATAAAAGTCATTTTCATTCAATTAGCAGACCAGACATCTTAATGTTTTATCACTTCCTAAATAACCTCTTCATCATCTGCTAATAGGTTTTGAAACCCAAATAGCAAATAATATAAACGTCAAATGCACAGGAAACGCCAAAAATGTAAAAAAATATTAACATAAGCCGAGTCGTAACTATATAATGTAGGATGCACTTGATTGGAAATAAAAAATTGTCCGTTTAGTAAGCACTAGATGTTCACCGTGGCTTTGTCTGCTTGTTTTGCTATTAGCTTTAATAATAATTTTGAATGAAAAAGTGAGCCAAATCTGTCAGCTACCAAATAAACAAACACTTTTCAGTGGATACTAATCTGACTAAGGTCGCAACATGGCGGAGTAAGAACGCATACACACCTACGCACCAGGACCCTGTCATGGTGCCATCCCTGGGCTTACAGCCACTTCTCAAAGTAAGTTTATTACGCTTATAGAAGCAGGGCAGCGCACTCTATGACGAAGAGCAACGTCTCGCTTCCACATCTACTATGTTTTTCCACCCATCTGTTGGCTCCCATTGTGTGGTGACCTTTGCCCAATAGTCAGGAGGTCATTTGACACCTCACTCTTCTATTTTAACAATATTAGACTAAATCATGCCTCATAATACTCATACTCATAACAGACTGCAAGCACAAGTTCTATTAAAATTATGTTGTTTTTCTCTCCACAAACAAACAACTCTTCCGCCTTCATTCGTATAGATTGTTAAATTAATCCTAAACTTGACATTTACACTGTCCAACAAATAAACTCTTTTATTACACCTAGACATGTTTATCTTTATCTTTTCGCGCCAAATTATTGAGAGATATGTAAATAAACATACTACCTTGATTTTTTAATAGATAGACAATGGCGTGGGAACCTAATGCTTTTGATATCTAAGTCGCGAATTTGTGATAGTAATCTATTCTCGAAATTTAAATGTCAAAGTGATGACAACTAATTTTCGCATTATCGTTATCGAGAATCGAGACGGCATTTGATTTGATAGTTATAAACGGCGGTGTAGTAGATTAGTTTTATCTAAATTTTGATGTTGGAGGAACGATTGGAGCTTTTCTCAGGTAACTTATACTAAATTATATTTTATCTTTAGAATGTTGTTTAGTTTTGCATGTTGTTTACATATTTCAATTTATTGTTGATCACGAGGTAATCGGGTATATCTGATTTTTTTGGAGCCCGACTGGGGCTTACATGCCAGCTACTTCCTTATGCCAAAGTAAAGTATTATTTGTAGGGTAAGTTTATGAGAAACGGACGCTAGCTGCTCGGTTACGTAAATTGTTGAATTTTTGAATGACTCTCTTACTCATTCGACTGATTCTTAGATCACATAAATGCTTGTCTATCGTAGGTATCGAACCGGCTAATCGTCGCGAGCAGTGAGTTTGCCGTGGTGACACACACCTCTCAACTATCCCTTCAGTCATTTGTCTTATAAAAAGTCGTAATTCAAATCTCATTACCAGTCAACTATTTGATTGGTTACAAAAAAAAACTATGCTATCGAATAATAAAACCATAAGTGTAGGTACCAGAATACCCCACAACAGCTATAAAAAGAGGGTAAAAACATGCCCTAAATTCTTGACATTCAAACGCAACCAGGAACTAATAAAACCAAACTGACCATAAACACCAAATGTTCTATGACGCTCAGTCCATCCATGAACACCTCGTGTTGCGGTACTATTTCCACCGCTCCTTGGCAGTCCTTGACATTTCTGCTGCCCAGGGTAACTGATCCCTCTGATGGCAGGGTACATTTCCCTGCTAGAGAAACCAGGAACGTCGTTTTTCCTGCTCCACTGGAAAGAGACGAAAATTATAGATATCTTTTTACCTAGACTGTGTCTTAAAGAAATATTAATGATTTTTTTTTGTGAGATAATTGTTTGTTATTTTTTTATCTTTTGTATGATCATTAGGAAGATTGATACGTAGAGAGACTAATATTTATAGTTTCTTAGCATATCAGAATATTTTTAAACATCCAGTTTTGTTATCAACAACATCAGTGATAAAGATTTGATACATTTTTTCAATCACTATTAATAATGTTTTTCATATAATTCGCATATTTTGTTATTTAAATATACCTCAATGACGTTTAGATAACGCCATTATAGGTCCTTAATAGGTTATTAATGCGAAATAAAAATAGGCAACAGATAAAAAACCTGTAAAAGATAACTACAATGATATAAATGTACTTTCCGTGTTTTTTGACATTTTAAACTTTTAAATTTAAGAGATAAAAGATAAGATAGTTCTTTGACTCTCAGTTAGACTATAAAATAGATACATATTTAACTTTTCGTATAATTTAAAGATTACTTACCTCGGTCCAATAATAGCTGCGAATTCGTTTCGTCGTAAACATCCTGAAACTGATTTAAACATTTCATATTAAGACCAGTTAAGTAGGCACCTTGAAAGAAAAAATACAATTTTTATTCGTCATCTCTAAATTTCCACATACTAATTTTGTTCAGCTGGTTTTGATGAGACTTTGGTGATTTTTTTTAAATTTTAAATTGACAGCATTTTCTTTTTATGTCTTACTTGTTTTCGTTTTTTACATTTTAAATTTTAAATTTCCATTGTATCTAGTACCTACATAGTTAACTTCAATATTGAATTTACTTACCATTATTGAGTATTACAGTTTTACACTTGGTCGGTTTTCTTCTCCACCAAGATTTTTCTTCGGGTGTCCAAACCTTCAGATTCTTTATTCTTATCACAACATCATTGTCTATTTTATCATACTGAAAATATATTAATTACTTTCAGTCGTATTAAAGGTATAACTAATCATTTAATTGTGTCGTCATCGGAAATAATGCTAAGTGGACACCTATATTAAGTTATTAAACAACAATTACTTATAAAATAAAAAACATTTTCCACTATGGACACATAAACTACTAGCGTATTTTTGAAACTTAGAAACTTGAACAAGAGCAAAACTAAATTCTCAACCTTTATGACAATTAAATAAGAAAGTCTTTCTCAGACCACTGAATTTAAAATTACATAACACAAATTAACACGCACATATTAACAACAAAAACACAAAACAGAACAGACATACCGTATCCAGCTCCATTTAAACAATAATATTAACAACACAATTTATTTAATAACACGACTAACAACATTATAACGTAACCTCACAAATTATAACAACAATTAAGAACGAATGAAGCCAGATGGCCCACAAGAGTAAATACAGCAATCATTGCACAAATAGATAAAACTTTGATAAAAGTAAGTTATGCGTCTATTTGTAGAGATGTCATATGTCCTCCAACAAAGACTTTTGCATATAAACATGTTGCATATTATACATGTCTGCGTAAGAAAGATAAATTAGCTGCGAACATCCCTAGACAACATAATTTGCAGTAAATATACATATAGGTCTTTTATACATCGTATTATGTCTTATCTTTTAAAGAGATTGGCGCATGAATAAATGAGAGTATTATGAATCAGATTGCACGTTTCACATCTGTGATTAGTTATATTCTATGATAAATAGTTAAAATTTATTTGAAACTCTTGACTATTTTTTGAAATAAGGTAAAGTGTATTCACCTTTAGACAGTTGGGGACACAAAAATGAACCAATGTTAAGTTTTTTTTTTCTGAATTGAACTCATCAAGATTGTTCGCTGCGACAGATACAGATTTTATTAACATTTAGATTAATAAAACTAAATGTGTGTGTTCATTAAAATAACATCTTTACAAAGCAAAAAAATGTATTTTATCCCGGGAAAGAGACAGAAAACTGACAAGAAAACCAGACCAGGCCTTTTATCTACTTTTTGGCTTAATGTTTCAAGAATCGCAACCAAAAATAACCCAACACTTATTATATAGGTACCAAAAAAGAATGTAATAGTTTTGTTGAGCACGGCAGCCGAAAATATGGGACGTTGTATGGGTGTCAACGAATGTTGACAACCCATAAGCTGACGTAAATTCCAAGGCAACAATGACATTCCTTCAGGTCTTTTACTATCTTTAAGTACCAAACCATTGTGTTCTAAAACAACAGGTACCCTAGCAGCAATAGGAGCACGACGAATAATAAAATTAACATTTGCATTTCTTTCATTGTATCGACGAAGATGAGATGTAACATTTGGTACACCGAAACATATTGAATCTGTTTTGTGTCGAGTATGAACTTAATGTAAAGATTGGTATCAAAGACAAGAAGCGTACTTTACTTTTTCATAATTTAAGCTTAGATTTCAGCGTAGGAATTCTACCTATTTTAAGTTCCTAAAATGAAAATGCATTATATACTATTTTAAAACAGTAAAATATTTAAATAATATTTCATAGTTGTACGATTTTTTCGTCCCGAAGTGTACGAAAAGGTAAATGTAATGTGTTAATCCCCCTGTTACGTGGAAGACATCTCGTCACACGTTATCTAAAAGAGCAAACATGCTGCATTTATTGTTTTCTACTGTTTTACCAGAGATAGTAGATATATTTAAGTTTGCCAGATTCTGATCGTGTTCTTTTTTTGTCTTACGTTATGTGCCGGTATTCATACAACCGTTTTGATTATAAAAACATCTTCTGTTCTATAAAATGCGCCAAGAAATAGTTCTATTTTTCAAAAACTAAAATACCTACCTAACTGTCGTCTTTATATTACGAGACCCATTTTTTTTTAAGAAAAGATGAACTATTTCCTTACCTGAAAAGACATTCCATAGTAATGTGTTACATAACTTTTTAGAAAATATCCCCAATAAGCATTATCCTACACGTACACCATACTCATATATTCAAATCTTCAAATTATAAACCGGAAGGTGTCAACTTTTTTACTGACTTTACCTCAGGCTAATCTCCCAACGCTGACCAAATACAAACCCATTTAACACTGTTCCGGAAGCCGATTGAATCTTATCATTAATCTAAAGCTTACAACCTGTTGTGTTCACCTTCTTAACACAAACATAATTATTCATCGCCTACTGCAGTGTCAGACGAAATTAATTGTATAGTCATTTGTCAAATCTGTCAAATACACAGCCTCTAAAATAGAATCTACGTACCATCAACAAAAAAAGTTGCCTTGTGTAGGTAGGGGAAGGTGGGGTAAGACGGGGACCTTAAGGTATTTCATAAATAAAACCCATCTTTTTTAATTGCACAACGTAGGAATTTTTATTAATTAAATAATCAGTCTTTCTTCTTTTAATAACAATCAGTCAAAACAAAAAAAAATAAGTTCTTCTCATAAAAATATAAACTTTTAAAAAATAACTGAATCACCCCATCTTACCCCACCTATAGGGTAAGATGGGGTATACCCCTGGGGTAAGATGGGGTATAGACTATTTAAGCGCCGTCATCTTCACAAACCGGGCAGATATGTTCAGCTTCGTCATCGCTGTCTTCCACTCCTGCACAGACACAATGCGCTCACTTGCCTCAAGTACGATAAGTGATACAAGTATGATAATCGGAATACAAGCCGCGACAGTATAGACATTCTGTATCTTCTTCTTCTGTGCCTTTTCGCTTTTTCGGTTTTTCAAGTTCTCTTTATTGTTATTTTTGTCATTTACTTTTTGTTTGTTACATGTGGTTTTAGTTTCTACCTATTTTAGTTTTCCTCTCATTCTTTTTTATATAGAAAAGCAGTAATAATAGCTGCTTTTCCCCTTCTTCGAACTTGTCTTGGTCTTTTTTCGGCGAATCGCGAATAAGGCATTAACTTTTTCGGGCTAACCAGATGGAATGCATCATTATCTATATAATCATTTACTGTTGCCTGCTTGAGACATGAGGTTGAAGCAGTTGGTGGAGGTGGAGAGTTTGCTAAATGATTTACGGCGGTGTAGCCATTTAAGCATCAGGAAATGACAACATTACTGTTTTTGGAACTGTACTATAAAAAAATAGTTAATGTTGAATGCAATCTCAATACAAACTGAATAACAACTCAGCGGATAAGATCGGGTACCTACCCCGTCTTGCCCCACATAAGTGTCCCATCTTTCCCAAACTGGACTTAAAAGTTGTATTGAATTTTTAGAGGTTATAAATCAAAAGAAACCGGCATGAATTAATGAGTTTACAATAGTAAAATAAATACAAATTAACAAAAAAAATATGTCACACATTATGTTTATCATACATTATAACAGTCATGCACTTTATATGCTTCAATAATTAGATAAAACCACTTCAAATTTTAAAAATGTACTTACCATGAAGAATCGTGCGCTCCTTCGAACAAACTTTTTGCGACTCTAACAAGTACTGATAAATACGACTAGATGGCGTCAAAATAACTTTTCAATTAATACTGTATTATATATTTTTGGAGGGTCCCCATCTTACCTCGCTACCCCGTCTTACCCCACCTTCCCATACATCCCGATGATTTAAACAGGTTTTAACCTACTAATGATAGTCTTTTCTGTTCTGATGGCATAGGTACAACCACGCTTAACAGTTATTATATTGCAGCCCTGGAAAGATACGCCAAGCTACAATTTGCGTTATGATTTCACAACTGTTATGATTAGACATGGGGGCATGGTGTCTTCTTAACAATTAAAACAAACGTCTAAAGCTAGTATGTACTTCCGCTGATTTGTATGACCATGTAACATTAACATCAGAACTCTTGCACGTAAGTGACGTGAGTGGCTCTAGGTGTCTACTATAAATAAAGAAGAAATAGAGCACTTTAAGACATCAAACTAAAACACATGAAAAGCACTTGCATCCGTCCACGTTCGTCAAACGACCGTCATACAAACGCGTTGACCACGTTTCACCTAAAACTAGTATATTTAATATGTTTGACTATCACCACACAAACAAATACTCCCACGAAGCCACCGCCAAGCCCTTTCGAATAGATTACCACAATTTATTTAATGTGACTGCATTAATTTTGACCCAAAAAGGTTGAAACTGGTTTCTCTGTTACGAAGACGCCATTACCATTAGGAGCCCACCTTAGATAACGTTACATTCAATGACAATTTTAGAAACCATCAGTTGGAGTAACGTATTGAGTCAATTTGAGTCCATGTGTGGAATCTATAATATTTGGTAAGCTGCATAGTATAGGCCATTATTTTTAAATGTGAAAGTGTGTAATTCTTCAAGAGTAAAAAAATTGTGGAAAAACGCACTTGACATTTGAATCGATTCGAAGACATTTGTGTAGCTAAAACTTAGAAAACAATATGACTAATAAACCTCGTAAAAAACAATTGTTCGTTCCTTACAAAGTCAACTTGATGTTCGTAGCAAAATTGTCCTTTTTATCAAAATTTAATTAAGTACATATTTTGTCCCAAAGTGGACTAGCAAAAGTAGCAGTTTTCACATTTGCAGTGAAGTTTGCCATTTTAGCATTGTCGACTTGACAATCGTAGTAATGGGACATTCGTAGAGCAGCTAAGTAAAGGTCAGCCTTACATTTACCGACAAAACTGCATTTAACCCCTGGCAAGTGTCATTAAAGGGCTTAACTCGAACTTAATTTATACTTGCAAAATTCTAGACCAATATTAAACCATCAAAATATTCTTGGTTCGTTTGGTCAAAATAATTAGAGATAGAGTAAACTTAAAGAAATAAAACAAAGATCTCCATCACTAAACATTTTATTTTACAATAACAACTCTCACACTTTCATACAATAAGTAGATAATACTTATTACAATAACCGTATATCGTGATATACCACTTATGACTCCAGCCCTTACAGGCAATGACCTTACCGTAGTCAAATACATAAGCAACAATAATCATAAATTCGATCAGAATAGGCACTTTGTTCCTTCACTAAATAAATAACAAGGAAACAGCCTATTAAAAAAATAATATCTATTCGTTACAGTATACATATTAAGTTTGTAAAAAAGCTTAGTAGGAAGACAAATCCTAAAAGGATTGAACAGATAAATATAGATTCGTTAACAAAGATGTCGGCGACGTGAGTCAAGTCAAATACCAGAATATTACAATTGAGATTATTGAAATAATTTGCTGTAAATTAAATATGTTTCCTAAAGCAATCTTAATTCTAAATTCAATTCAAACTTTATAGAACGCCAATCAAACCAAAAGTGCATTTAAGAATAGAGAGTTTAAAATTTTGTTCAACCGTGATTGGTTCTTTAGTGGTGGGGGGGGAGTGTTCGTATCGCGCTGTGATTGGTCGCAGCCGGCGACGGCGGCCGCTGATTGGTCAGCACGAGCATGACTTGGTGCTGCCGTCGCGGCTGTTCTCGCCGTTAGCGATCTTGTGGTCGAGCGCGAATTTGTCACCATCCCTGTTGTCGTTGCTTTGCAGAAGTTTGTCGTTTAATAGGATCTGTAAATGAGAGGATCATAATTTAATTTCATATATTAATAAAAACAGTTTTTTTTTCCAGATCCGGAAACTTGTACCTAATTGTTTTTAACACTTCTTGTCTAAATAATCTAAATATAAGCTATAAGCTAGCTCTGTCTGAATATAAGCTTTTATCGAACAAATCTTAGATAATCAAAATAAATCACTCTTCGTAGTGAACTCATCAACACTTTTAAGAACACAGCAGTTCAAATTCAAGGCGGGGAAAAACTTATGTGATGTAAAAAACGTAGCCTTAGGGCTAATTTTAAATACATCGTTACTACTTCTCACATCGCCTTAATGAAAGGCAAAAAGCTCTAAAACAAGGAGGAATTCATTTTGGCATTGACCGACCGAATCAAGCGTAACTTGTATTTTAGTTAAGAGCTTTTCATAACAACAAAAGCTCTCCTAACAAGAAAATACATTGAACAATCATTCATAATCAATTAACATTGTCAATTTAATATCGGTCTCATGCAATCAACGTAATAGATATTTAACGATAGACATTCCATTACAAAACAGACCTAAAAAAACTAACGACATGGCCAATAATGATATCAGTTAAATACTACAAAAAATAACTTCAAACTTGCACAAGTTTAGATGACGTGACACATAATTATTTGAAACGTGTATATTAAGTATGTATAATTAAGTAGTCTATCCTTAATTTATAATATTTGCTTACGTAGGCGCGTGCGACCTGTTTTTTAAGTATTGCACAATATTATAAAATAAACCACCATTAGCACATGGTCGCTAGGAATATGATTTTCGTTGTCGATTTGACTTAAAATTCCATTTTTAGACTTGACGACAGTTTTCATGCTCTTTCGCTGAATTCGGCTACTAATTATAAATAACTAAAATTGAAACCTACCAACCAACCTAGCCAAATCCCTTGATAGAAAACATATTGAAAATGACCGAAAAAGACCAATGTAATCCCAATTTATGTCCCTAGTAAATTTCCAGCAACAATTTTTGCCCTTGAGAGCTTTTTAACATACATTGTTACTCTTATTATTAGGCCCGGCAATTTGCCGCTATTTGGAGCTTAATTAATTATCCTAAGCCAATCTGTTTCATGATCAACTCTTCAACAAGCTTTTTGTTACATTTTTCATACAAAGCAAATCCCAAATAAGTCCCACGTCTCCAACAATTTGTCTATCGCATTTTATAAAAAAATAAAATTTAAATCCGCCTACCATGGCTAGCTACAAAAAGCCTGGCCTACGTTGTGTTACACGCTATTGCACAACATTTAAAACTAACCAGTTACTTAACTTATAATGGTTTTAACATTCCACGAGGCTACGTCCGTGTTTCTATAATGTATGTTCCAAGTATAATGTATACTGGTATCTATATCTATACTTATATATAAAGCTCTGGAACTACTGGTTCAAATTGGAAAATTCTTTTTGTGTTGAATAGACCATTCATTGAGGAAGGTTTTAGGCTATATATAATCACGCTGCGACTAATAAGAGCGAAGATTCAATGAAAGACGTGAAAAAAACAGGTAAAATTATTCATCTTCGAGGGCTTCCGTTCAAAAATTCCTAACTTATATCTTCTAACCACGCGGACGAAGTCGCGGGGAAACAGCTAGTAACTAGATACAAGGTTTGGTGCGTTACAGTTGGGAAGGTTCAAGGTGTGAGAGTTAGTCTTGTAATCTTGCAAAGGTCGATTTTAATGAAGATTTACGAGTATGTTGGCAATATGTTATGAAGAGCAAAAATATTTGTTGTTTGCTAGTTTGTTTTTTTTTGGTAATTCGTATGATGCAAGAACTTGCAAAGCCAGATTAAAGATTAAATCATGAACAAGGACAAAAACAGTTTGTAGTCTCATGCCGACGACCGTCGTCATCATTAAGTTACAACAAATGAAATTTTTCCTCAACATGAATTTGGATTGCACTTATCACCTTTTTCAGGGCAAAAAAATAGCAAGTAAATTGTTTTCAAATTCTGATAGCTGTTACCAACTTGATTGTTGCTAGAAACTGTTCAACATGTAACATCACTTAAAATACACATTAAATCATTTAAATAGCGTATAAGCTAGCAAGATATACTAACTAGGATATTTTCTCACACGTGATGATTTAGAGTCAGTGTTATGAAGGACTTACCTTATTAACTAGTGACCTGGCAGCTTCCTCAATGTTGATGTTTTCCTTGGCCGAGGTCTCGAACCAGCCCGCGAACCCCTTCTCGCGGCAATACTCCTCCATCTTAGCTTGAGAGTTTACGATTCCTTCCTTCGATTGATCGCACTGCACAAAAAATGTAGTTGCTTGAGAATATAAAAGTAATAAAATTACAACTAATATTACTAAAGAGAGTTACTTAATTCTTAAATCTTCTAAAATTACCAACTTTCAAAGAAAATAAAATATGGTCCTATTTAAAACATGAAAATTTCAAGTAAATTCCTTTTTACATACTAAAAATTTTAACTTTTGACATTATAACTTAAAAATATCCAACAGAGCAAGAAATAGAATCAAAAATAGAAGTCAGCGACCAAATTATCAAACTGTACCACTACTAAAATCTACTTGCAGAAATAATTCCACACCCAAAACGTCAGACTTAAGATACCTTAAAAAAAACCTTTATCCACACAATCGTCTTACCTTATTAGCCAACAGTATGCAGGGTATCGGCGATCCATCGGGCAGTTGAACCTTAGCGTCGAGGTCATTCTTCCACTTGACAACAGCATCGAAGGTGGCGACCCGCGACACGTCGAACACTATGAACGCGCCCACCGCCTCCTTGTAGTAAACCCGGGTCATGTTGCCGAAACGTTCCTGACCTGGTGATGGTGGAAAAACGTACTGTGTTACCCAAATATGACAAGGAAGCAATATGTGAAGATAGGTTTGGTCCTAAAGTCACCATTACCAAAGACTTAATACGGGATTGTGTTTTAATGTAATTCTTTTTGTTGTAAGATCTCTGGATTTGCGAAACCAATTTTGATATTTTTAAGTCATGAAAGGAAGAGGGCTACATATCAGATTCTGAGGACTTTACCTAACCTAGACGGTCTTATTGTTTTAACCACGGGATTCCTTCAACTAACGCAAACTTTAAAGTAGGCAGAAGAAACAAGGCCCAAATATGGAGTTCCTAGATTTTTAACATTGCCCATTGTGGCACCATGTACCTATTTATTTCTATAAAATCCTGTACTTATGTGGTGTGCAATAAAGGATATTCCATCTATCTATCAGTTTTTGGACAAGTAAGTGAATTTGTCTGTAACAGTTGCAGGTCTACCAAATAATAAAATACATACTGCTCTTGTATATCCGTTTCCCTTTTACGATTTGCTTCGCTTACGAGAGAAAACATCACTATCACACTATCAATACGGGATACTAATTAGCAATGAAAAGAATAACAGACCAAAAAGGATCATGCATGTTGCAAAAATAATGTTTAAAGCATGACCCTCGTCGTCCATTTTTGAAAATTATTTCGAGATATCTCACAGCTCACAGCTATCAATGTTATAATTTTATTTTTAATAAAACCTTTTTTTCTTCTGTTTTAAGATTGCACGTCTTGCAAGGAGGAGGATTGAAGAAGGTCGTTTTTGCGTGATTGCACGTTAAATTAGTAAACAAACTATTCAAGATTTTTATTCATTTTCCGTCACACTTGAAACTATTACAGCTGATACATTTTCTTTCAAATTAGAAACTGACTTTTTTCCATATTCTATATCCGATAAAAATAAAACTGCAGAATATAATGTGGACCTTGATAAAAAATAACGTTAAAAGTCTTCTTTGACCCGTTGATAATGATATCATTAAAATATTCTTATGGTAACTAAATGTCAGTAGTCCACAATGATACGTTGTTTCTTTATAATTTTATTAGTCCTTTTTTAGAACACTGCTTGATACAGATATATATATTATGTATATTACAGATAACAAGAACACAAGTGTTCCACTGAAGCTAAATTATACCGATGATATTATGGAAACTTTTGGGGGAAGCCGCCACACAGCAGAGATAAATTATTAAAAATGGGCAAAAGTAAACTCATCTTCAGTCAAAACCTTAAGATCATTTTGGTAAGCTAAGGTTTGCCATGGGGGGATCGCTTGAATATTGAGCCCAAGAAACATAGATCCGATGCCGATTATCCAGTTGAAATTTTAAATTGATCACAGTCATCATAGACCAAGGTCCACCGTCGGTAATAGACGGAAGTTTCCAGATGGAGGGCAGTCGTATTCCATATTTACTACAGACTGAATTATGTAATCTGTGGCTACGTACTACAGTCAGAACGAAGATCTAGGATCCGCTGTGATTTGTAATGAGATAACTAGATTGGTTTTCAATTGCAAGTAATAGAGAAAATGGGCATACGCTGTAGACGCGGGTTCCCATGCTTTTCGTAGTGTTAATAAAACGCAGAAAAAAACAACGTAAATAAAATTGTACTCGAGTTGTCTAACGCAAACCCAGAGTAATTTACATAGTAACATGCATCATGTAAGTCAGATAAAAAGATTTAGCGCAATCATCACTAATTAAGGGGTATAGAGCATGTGACTTGAATGCCTTTAAACCCCCCCGCGACCCAAAAATTAAATTCCATAGAAGAGTTTCTTAAAAAAAACAAAGAATACAATCATCGGTCCTTACCTGCAATATCCCATAACTGCAAACGAATGATAGTATTCGAGTCCCAATTGAGTACTTTGAGGGCGAAATCCACGCCGATTGTGGCTCTGTAGTGTTGGCTGAAGAACTGGTGAACATATCGCTTGATGATGGACGTCTTCCCCGTGCCGAGCTCCCCGATCACCAGGATCTTGTACAAGTGCTCCCGGCGCTCCGAACTGGGAGAGGCGTGGGACTGAAAATAAACCAAGGATGTTAGTTAGATTTTGTTAGACGATATTTAGGGATACTGTTCTACTAGTGCTTCGCCGGCCAGTTGCTCTTAAGGCTGTGTCGCTTCCAGATATACGTAATCGTTCTACTGTCGTAGGTGAGATTCAGTCTACTTAGGTTTTCTTTCATTGAACGCATTTTTACCCGAACCCAAGGAATGTTTGTTATCAATTAGGTACTTCTGACCGAAACTAGATAAAAATAACATTTTATATCGCAATTACGTACGTAGCTGTTTAACACTTTCTTGGCTTTCTTTTGCGGGTAACTAGCGGACGTCACAATTAGTATATTAGTTTACTAAGGTCCAAGGACTGAATATTTCCACTGTATCTTAATAGCACATTCATAAGTTCAATTGATCATTGATTATAGCTATGCCTGATCTGTGACAACACAGCTCAGACTTTACAGACAAATATAATTCATGCATGCACATGACCGCATTTAGGAAACCGCCTTTTTTCAGAATTTTATTCAAATTTTACGCGTTTAAAACATACAAGTTGTTTTTTTATCAGTATTCACCGGCATTTTCCATCGAATTACAATTTATATCGAAATCTTTCGTAATTTGAATAATTAAATTCGTTCACATGACGTCAACGCCTATGACATTCTTCGCTCTTAGATGAGAATTTACACAACACTTGTTGTTTTTCTATCATTGGTTAATCGATGATTTATCTCAATGAAATCTAATTTGAATAAATGCCTTCTGATTTTGCTTGGTGGTTGTGGCTACGTAAGAAGTGATGCATCTTTTTTATAGACCTTATCTCACTTATTGAGCTGTCCTTCAGTCAGCTAAGCTGCGATCGAGGGGACTTATAAAACACCATTCATAATGCTAGCCTTGTGGCTGAATATTAGCGAAAACAAAAACAAGTATCGCGGCAAACGATCGACTCACAAATCAGAAGTTTTTACTCATAGAACATTATAAGAAGTATTCGCCGTATAACTAATTTTCATTCATGATATTACACTCTCTCTACTCCAAGTTACTTTATAATGCTAATATTATTAACTAGGCAAGAGAAAGTTCCTCATTGCCATACATTGTTAAGCAAATACAGATATCATTTTATCAGTTTACTCATAAACGGAACAATAAGATGAATTGAATTCCTTGAAATGTATCTAGTTTATTTAGATCATTAAATGAACAATATCATACAAATGTTCTATTATATCGCTTCTTGTTGTTTTTCATTGATAATAGAAACATCGAGACTTAGTTAATGAAGTTGATTGAGTAATGTTACCTTGTGTACTAATTTGTGTTTTTTTTTTATAATAAATGCGGACAACATCACATACATTGATCTGAAATTCTGAACCCAAAGTAAGTTGCTAAAGCACTTGTGTTATGGAATTCAGATACAACGAAGGTTCCACTCGACCACGGAGGTCGTCAAGATGTGTTCATTTGAATATTTAAGAAGGTATTAAAAAAAAAAATGTTTCGATTTCTTTTCAGACATTATGTATACCATATGCTACGAAAAATCGAATTAGAATTTTTGACATAAGAAATATTATTAGTATCTGTAAAGGTAATATTAAACTTGTTCAGAGGCACAATGTTTTGTATTGGAATGCAATACTTGAATTTCATGTTGAAAGCCGAAGGATATCATGATGATGTTAGTTAGGTTATATTATGTTTGATTTTTTCGGGATAGTTATTTGAAAGAGTTTTGAAGCAATGAAAAATAGATTTCAGCAGTCATCAGTTACAAAATATCTCACACATAAAACATAAAGACGTCTTATCTACTTATTAGGTTAAGGTTAATTTACGTCAATTTATTTTAAAACTGGCCCATTGGTTCTGTGGCTGAATGGTTGCTATACTGGAGGACATAAGTTCGATTTTACCCAGTACAAATGTTATCGTGACGAGCACAATCATTTGTTCCGTTTCTAGATGTAAATTATGTAGGTACTGAGAAGTATGCTTGTCAATTTTCAAGAGCTCAAAATACTAGCTTAGCTTAAATCGAGTCTTTGTGTCTAAGTTGTTGAACTCAACCAAATGTATGATGAAATGCTTTTCTATGTACGACTTATGTACAGGTAATCATGTTTTGATTGTGCGTAAAACCACTTCTATTCCCTCTGATGTTGATAAGGACACAGCTCAACTGTTACCGGTAATAAGCGCGTAAACATTGTAATGTTTTGTTTGCACGATTGATAAAGTATACGTGAAAAATAAATTGTGAATCATTCTTAAACGGATATACAAAAATAAATGATTCATTGTAAGCACATTTGAAAAAATAATTCCGTTTTAAAATTCTTGAAATGTTCATATAAGTTATATAACAGCCTGTTTTAAAATTATTAAAGGTAAAATAATTTAAAACAGACCTTTATTGTAAAGGCACAGCCTGGTCACTTAACAGCAGTAGGTGGAAGACCCCGTTGGTCTTCATACTTAACTGTTATGGTCAATTTAATTAAAAAACTTTCAAATTGACAATTCTGTGATTCCGGTCCTATTAACACGAATAGGATGTAGAAATATTATTTATTAAGGGAATGTTGTATGAATGGGAATTTTTGTAATTGATACATCGATGGATCGAAGTGGTCATGTTCTATTGCCTTTTCTATTATCTAATCTAAAATCGAATCCAAAGCTTTCATAAAATAGAGAGGTAAGTGTAGTTCCTATTAGTCATAATCCTCATCAAATATGCTAAATGTTATATCAAGAGTTTATGTCAAACTGTAGATAATGATATTAAGATGTCATTCGCCAACTCATAGCCAAAAAATTTGATGATTTCACACTCATTTAATGAGATTGTAATCTTTTTTTTGTCTACTTCAAAAGTTGTACAGAACTGTATATGATGCAATATTTTAAAATACCGAACTACTTTTGAAAAACCTACTTCGAATTATTTAATACTCAATTATTGAAACCAACTAGAATAATGTATTTCTTTGCAAGTCTAAATTACCAGTTAATTTTGTTTAGGTCAGACGAGGGGTCATTTTGATATTTTTTCACTAAAATCCGATAATGTATCTTTACATAATTATGTTTATACACGATTAAATCCGGTATCAGCGCCTGGCGCCATGTGGAGTCCGTTACTATCGAAGTATGATATTATATTGTTTGGAATATTTCACTCATGTTAAGGCCAGACTGTTAGCTTGATAAGCTGCTGTTGACGCCAAAACAACTGATATATAGTTTTCATCGCTCTCTCGCAAATCTAACCGAAAGTGACGTCAAAATGTTCAATTCATCATTCAATCATTAGCTGAAGCAGTGGCGGGGTCGCGAGCTAGCCGCATGAATAAATCGATCCATCAAAAAACTGATGAAAAATGCCAACGCAGGGGGTCTTAAATCATGGCCAGGACCCCTGGACCACGGGATCGGTATGACGTCATTTCCACCCTGTATAGTATGAATATCTTCCTTGAGTTGTACGTACAGAGACTGTACAAAAGATATATTTTTCTAAGCGCTATTGTTAATGGAATCACTTAAATATAATGCACTGACAAGTCAAAATCATTTCGTCTTTTTTTAAATATAATGTCATAATTACTAACCATACAACACAATGTAACATTGTAGTCCTCTATGTTTTTAGTAGAAAAAGGGCTCACTAGAATTTAATAAAGATTTTTGTTGACACTTTTATAATTAAGTAACTTTTGGTTTAGCATTTTATTGGTGTATTGGGCCTTTCTTGTTGACGTCGGCTTTCACCCTACAACTTAATGCTTGTCATACAATTTAGTGTCTATGTTGTAATGTTGCTTAAATTAACGCATTAATGAAACACATTTTTTAGTGATTTGCCGATTAAACATTAATTGTGTAATATATTAAATAAGAGATGGTATTTAAGTTTAAACTAACTATATGTAGTATATGTAGTGAGAGGCTTATTTTAAATGAATTAAAATGTGTTTACTCTAAAAACAAAGCTTTAGGTACAACGACTATGAAGTATTTATTATCTGTGTAAGAAAGATTTATTGCTTCTTAATGATCTAAAGGTTTAACTTGTTTCTT
Organism: Trichoplusia ni; assembly: GCF_003590095.1. Classification (NCBI taxonomy): domain Eukaryota; kingdom Metazoa; phylum Arthropoda; class Insecta; order Lepidoptera; family Noctuidae; genus Trichoplusia; species Trichoplusia ni. The sequence goes on from NC_039485.1 coordinate 9,856,833, forward strand.
TTTAATCCCATAAATCACATTTAATATTCAAATTGATAAAAAACAGCCATTAACGTATCAAAACGCGTTATTAAATGCGATAATATATGTAAATGGTTAATGTTAAGAATTTACTAGAAAACATTTAATGACATTGTAATTTTAAACAATTTTAAACAAATCATATTTTTAAACTAGTAGTTATGCTAAATATATGGAGTTATAACAGTTATTAAAATTATATTTTTGATGTAAAGTTTAAATGATTAACGTTAACCTATTTGTTAACTCAATGGCAATATAGAGGCCATAAAAAAAGAAAACACAACTAGGTTTAAGCTTAGTAAAAACATTTTGAAGAAAAAAGGTAAGTTTCAAATATAGATCTAACGATATATTCTCATCGCTAACAACATTGTTTCATTCAATTTGATACAACTTATGTAAACAGCATTATATAACTCGTACCCAATCAAATTCAAATGAGCCTTGAAAAAAAACATGAATACGTTGAGTCGAATCAGCTCGACAAAAAGTTCAGTTTTTTTTACGGTGCCGGCTGATTTGCATTCGGTACAATTAACGTAATATTTTTAACTTCAGAAATCAAGGACTTTTATGGAGTCGTATGACTTTTACTTTTGGTTTACCATATGAGTCGTCACAACTTCTAAGGTCTAAATCTAGGGTTGCCAACTATACTGTTTTAAACAGTATTATACTGTTTTTCACTAAATTATACTTTTTACTGTTTTACAAAAAAAAAGTATACAAAAATACTGTTTTCAGCATCGAAGCAGACGCTCAAAAATTTTTTTTGTCAGACAGAGGGCGCTCACTGCGCGCTCACTGCTGCAGCTAAAAACAAATCAAATCACACTAAGTTTCTGAACGAATCTGTCACTGTCAGTGTGCCTACTGTCACTGTCAGTGACAAATATTCAAGACTGTCAGTGTCATGTCATTCGTGTATGTTACAATTACTACTACGTTAAGTTCGTTATCAATATTTAACCGTTTTTTTGTGTGGAGTGAACCCTGTAGTGATAAGCTTAGTGTACAAAAGATGGAAAGTGATAGTGACACTACTCCTACAACGCCAAGAAAGAAAGCCAAACTATCGAAGGTAAAGCAAAAATATAAGCACGAATGGGAATGCCAATATGACTGGTTAACGAGTGATCCACTGTGCGAATATAATGCTAAATGCAAAATGTGTGCTTTAACATTTACAATTTCTCACGCAGGTGTTGGGCAGGTTCGGAACTTTCGTTTGCATCTTGCTTGATTTCCACTTATCAATTTTTGCTTAAATAATAAGATATTTTAGGTAACTATTTTACTATATTTCGTTTCCGTTTTTTTAGGTTAAACAACACTTGACCAGCAAAAAACACCAAGCAAAAATGGAAATGAGAAAATCTAGTGGATTGTTACAAAAGTTTTTTCCTAAAACTTCTGCTTCTACATCAGGCTTGTCTTCTAATGAAGATACCAAGTTAGCAGCGGCTGAGTTAGCGATGACATACCATACTGTCAAGCATAATTTATCATACAATAGCCAGGACTGTAGTATCAAATTAAATAAGATTATCTATGTTGATTCCAAAACAGCCACTAACTTACGATTGGCTAGGACAAAAATGGAGGCATTAGTGACCGAAGTTCTTGGCCCACATTCCTTGCAGTCTGTTATTGATCAGTTAAATAAAGACAATGTATTTTACTGTCTGCAAACTGATGCCTCCAATAAAAAAAATATTAAATTGTTTCCTCTGGTAGTTCAATATTTTACCCCTAAAAGTGGAATACAACAAAAATTAATTGATTTTTATGAAAATCCAGATGAATCTGCCAATGGTATGTTTTCAGCAATTAAAAACTCCTTAGAGTCTTTGGAACTTCCTTTCAGTCAAATATCTGGTTTTAGCGCTGACAATACTAATGCAAATTTTGGACATAATCATTCATTATATACAAACATTTTAGAGGTTATTCCAGATTTAATAAAAGGAAATTGTCATGCCCATATTGTACACAATTCAGTGAAACATGCTATGAATTGTTTAAATTATGACATTGAGAACATTATATTAAAAATCTATAGCCATTTTTCTGTGTCAGCATGCAGAAGAGAAGAATTAAAAAGATTTGTAGCACTTGCTGAAGGAGAGTTTCATGAAATAAAACGACACATAGGAACTCGTTGGCTGTCACTTTTACCAGCGATTGATACAATTTTGCTTAATTGGATACCAATTTGTAATTACTTTGTTGATTTGGATGTTGACTGTCCAATGGTTATTCAAAATTTATTAATGTTAGATGATAATGTTAAAAATAAAGTTATTTATAGTTACCTTCTGTATGCTAGTCATATATTAAATGTTTTCAATAAAACAATTAAGAAATTAGAAGGAAATGATGTAACAATTTTAGATGTTTATAACACTATGACTGGTTTAAAGACTGAGCTAATTCAAAGAAAAAATGATAATTATTTTGGCCATGAAACAAAAAAAGTTTTAAAATACCATTAGAGAGTCTTCCCAAGAAGTTTTTAATAGAACTATTAATAACTTTATACTTTTTATTGAAAAGGCTAATTTGTATTTAGAGAAATGGTTCGATTTCAGTCAGACTAATTGGCTTTCTTTAATTAGCTGTTTGTCATTGAAGTCTGCAGTGACATTGATCATTTTGAGAAAATTATAGATAATCTAAATTTATATAGACTCAATATTGGTATGGATGATTTATATTCAGAATTAACAAATTTTAAAGTAATTTATGAGAAAATATCAGAAGACAAAAATTTTACTGAAATGAGTACTGGCCAAAAATGGAGCCATTTATTAGTTAACACTGCAGAAGAATTTAAAAAACATTACAAAAATAGTCTCATATCTACTTTCTGTTCCCGCCACCTCAGCATTTACTGAAAGAGTTTTTTCAGTAATGAATGCTAAGTGGCGGGATGATAGAAACAGAGCATCCATCAAATTAATAAAAAACGAGCTCCTCATTTATTTTTAACTTTGATATAAATTGTGATGAGGCATATGAAATTTTAAAAAAGATTGTGAATTAATACGTTGTGCGAGAAGCTCAAAAATATGTATTTAAAGCATAAATAAATAAATACTGTTCGTTTTCTAAAAATACTGTTTGATAATCTTCATAGACCTGAATATACTTTTTTTCTTGTAAAAAAAGTTGGCAACCCTATC